>NC_042976.1:379055-503891 GCF_901001165.1 Salmo trutta
CAACCATCTATACAGCCATCTACACAGCCATATATACAGCCAAGTAAACAACCATCTATACAGCCATCTACACAGCCATATATACAGCCAAGTAAACAACCATCTATACAACCATCGATACAGCCAAGTAAACAACCATCTATACAGCCAAGTAAACAACCATCTATACAGCCATCTACACAGCCAAGTAAACAACCATCTATACAACCATCTATACAGCCAAGTAAACAACCATCTATACAGCCAAGTAAACAACCATCTATACAGCCATCTACACCGCCATATATACAGCCAAGTAAACAACCATCTATACAGCCATCTACACAGCCATATATACAGCCAAGTAAACAACCATCTATATAACCAAGTAAACAACCATCTATACAACCAAGTAAACAACCATGTATACAGCGAAGTAAACAACCATATCTACAGCCAAGTAAACAACCATCTATACAGCCAAGTAAACAACCATCTATACAGCCAAGTAAACAACCATCTATACAGCCATCTACACAGCCATATATACAGCCAAGTAAACAACCATCTATACAGCCATCTACACAGCCATATATACAGCCAAGTAAACAACCATCTATACAACCATCGATACAGCCAAGTAAACAACCATCTATACAACCATCTATACAGCCAAGTAAACAACCATCAATACAGCCAAGTAAACAACCATCTATACAGCCAAGTAAACAACCATCTATAGAACCATCTATACAGCCAAGTAAACAACCATCTATACAGCCAAGTAAACAACCATCTATACAGCCAAGTAAACAACCATCTATACAGCCAAGTAAACAACCATCTATACAGCCAAGTAAACAACCATCTAAATGGCCATCTATACAGCCATCTACACAGCCAAGTAAACAACCATCTATACAGCCAAGTAAACAACCATCTATACAGCCATCTATACAGCCAAGTAAACAACCATCTATAAAACCATCTATACAGCCAAGTAAACAACCATCTATACAGCCATCTACACAGCTGATGGGGTCAACTTGGGGCTGCACCAAACGTTTGATGTATTGTAATAATTGATTATGCTTATGTTGTATTAATAGAAGGGGAAGGGCTATAAGACCCCTCCCCCACTACATTTATAGGGTCCTGGACTACAGATTAGGGTTAATATATATGCATTATAAGGTTTAATACTGGTCCACAGTTCTTTTCTATTCTCTGCCTCTTATAAAGGAACGGTCTGAGAGATGTGTGCGTTATTGCATCAAAACAGGGTGTCTGTGAGAAAGCGCCTCAAGGCTAAAAGAGATTCATAAACACAGAATCCTGCAGGGGAGTGAAAGAGATAAGAGAGTCAGACATACCACTATAAAGCCACACGGGGAGTGGAAAATTACTGCTGAGCCCTTAACAATAGTTCCAGTGTTTTCTTTCTCCTGCAAGTTTGTATAACTCTATATGCATGGGATTGGTCTAATGAGTAGAAGGTGTTGACGTAGGCAGTTACATCACTAGGGGTTGACTGCAAGCATATTAAAAGCAACTTGGACTTTTCCTATTTTGCAGAACTCAGGAGAGACATCAGTTGTATGTTTGATCTTTGACTTCTGTCTACAGCTGTATTTTGATTAAAAAAGTGTTATGATTTATAAGTGCACATTTTGAGTATTCCTTATTTGTTAAGTAAATAACAGAGCCCAGAAAAGTGGAACCAACACAGCCAAGTAAACAACCATCTATACAGCCAAGTAAACAACCATCTATACAGCCAAGTAAACAACCATCTATACAGCCAAGTAAACAACCATCTATACAGCCATCTGCACAACCATCTAAATGGCCATCTATACAGCCAAGTAAACAACCATCTAAATGGCCATCTATACAGCCAAGTAAACAACCATCTATACAGCCAAGTAAACAACCATCTATACAGCCAAGTAAGCAACCATCTAAATGGCCATCTATACAGCCAAGTAAACAACCATCTATACAGCCAAGTAAACAACCATCTATACAGCCAAGTAAACAACTATCTATACAGCCAAGTAAACAACCATCTATACAGCCAAGTAAGCAACCATCTATACAGCCAAGTAAGCAACCATCTAAATGGCCATCTATACAACCAAGTAAGCAACCATCTAAATGGCCATCTATACAGCCAAGTAAGCAACCATCTAAATGGCCATCTATACAGCCAAGTAAACAACCATCTAAATGGCCATCTATACAACCAAGTAAGCAACCATCTAAATGGCCATCTATACAGCCATCTGCACAGCCATCTAAATGGCCATCTATACAGCCATCTGCATGGCCATCTATACAGCCAAGTAAACAGCCATCTGCACAGCCATCTGCACAGTCATCTAAACGGCCATCTATACAGCCAAGTAAACGGCCATCTATACAGCCATCTACATAGCCATCTAAATGGCCATCTACACAGCCACGTCCATCGGACGTGCTACCTGTCCCAGACCTGCTGTTTTCAACTCTCTAGAGACAGCAGGAGCGGTAGAGATGCTATGAAAAGCCAACTGACATTTACTCCTGAGGTGCTGACCTGTTGCACCATCGACAACCACTGTGATTATTATTATTTGACCCTGCTGGTCATTTATGAACATTTGAACATCTTGGCCATGTTCTGTTATGATCTCCACCCGGCACAGCCAGAAGAGGACTGGCCACCCCTCATAGCCTGGTTCCTTTCTAGGTTTCTTCCTAGGTTTTGGCCTTTCTAGGGAGTTTTTCCTAGCCACCGTGCTTCTACACCTGCATTGCTTGCTGTTTGGGGTTTCAGGCTGGGTTTCTGTACAGCACTTTGAGATATCAGCTGATGTAAGAAGGGCTTTATAAATACATTTGATTGATTGATTGATTAACCTCGCTTCCAGGCTATTGCACACATAAATACGCCTGGAATATCAACCATTCAAATTTGGCCTTAGTGGGAGTGACCATACAATTCTATAGGAGTCATTTAACATCATTTCATTTTAGCGAATCACACAACTGTGAGGCGTGGCTCCAAATAGAGTCCGGACCCGGGAAGGAACTTGTGGTGTGCTAAAAAAAAAAATCCCCCTGGCTTCAAAGGGAGAAAAAAAAACATTAGGCCCTACCTTTCAGCTAGCTAATTAACAAAGGACATAGCTAGCTGGAAAACGGCTCCACAAGGACATAGCTAGCTGGAAAACGGCTCCACAAGGACATAGCTAGCTGGATAACGGCTCCACAAGGACATAGCTAGCTAGATAACGGCTCCACATAGACAGAGCTAGCTAGATAACGGCTCCACATAGACAGAGCTAGCTGGATAACGGCTCCACATAGACAGAGCTAGCTAGATAATGACTCCACAAGGACATAGCTAGCTGGATAACAGCTCCACAAGGACAGAGCTAGCTGGATAACGGCTCCACAAGGACAGAGCTAGCTGGATAACGGCTCCACAAGGACATAGCTAGCTAGATAACGGCTCCACAAGGACATAGCTAGCTGGATAACGGCTCCACAAGGACAGAGCTAGCTAGATAACGGCTCCACAAGGACATAGCTAGCTGGATAACGGCTCCACAAGGACAGAGCTAGCTGGATAACGACTCCACAAGGACAGAGCTAGCTGGATAACGGCTCCACAAGGACATAGCTAGCTAGATAACGGCTCCACAAGGACATAGCTAGCTGGATAACGGCTCCACAAGGACAGAGCTAGCTGGATAACGGCTCCACAAGGACATAGCTAGCTAGATAACGGCTCCACAAGGACATAGCTAGCTGGATAACGGCTCCACAAGGACAGAGCTAGCTGGATAACGGCTCCACAAGGACATAGCTAGCTAGATAACGGCTCCACAAGGACAGAGCTAGCTGGATAACGGCTCCACAAGGACAGAGCTAGCTGGATAACGGCTCCACAAGGACATAGCTAGCTAGATAAAGGCTCCACAAGGACAGAGCTAGCTGGATAACGGCTCCACAAGGACAGAGCTAGCTGGATAACGGCTCCACAAGGACAGAGCTAGCTAGATAACGGCTCCACAAGGACATAGCTAGCTGGATAACGGCTCCACAAGGACAGAGCTAGCTGGATAACGGCTCCACAAGGACAGAGCTAGCTAGATAACGGCTCCACAAGGACAGAGCTAGCTGGATAACGGCTCCACAAGGACAGAGCTAGCTAGATAACGCCTCCACATAGACAGAGCTAGCTAGATAATGGCTCCACAAGGACATAGCTAGCTAGATAACGGCTCCACAAGGACAGAGCTAGCTAGATAACGGCTCCACAAGGACAGAGCTAGCTGGATAACGACTCCACAAGGACAGAGCTAGCTGGATAACGGCTCCACATAGACAGAGCTAACTAGATAACGACTCCACAAGGACAGAGCTAGCTGGATAACGGCTCCACAAGGACATAGCTAGCTGGATAACGGCTCCACAAGGACAGAGCTAGCTGGATAACGGCTCCACAAGGACATAGCTAGCTGGATAACGGCTCCACAAGGACAGAGCTAGCTAGATAACGGCTCCACAAGGACAGAGCTAGCTGGATAACGGCTCCACAAGGACAGAGCTAGCTAGATAACGGCTCCACATAGACAGAGCTAGCTAGATAATGGCTCCACAAGGACATAGCTAGCTAGATAACGGCTCCACAAGGACAGAGCTAGCTAGATAACGGCTCCACAAGGACAGAGCTAGCTGGATAACGACTCCACAAGGACAGAGCTAGCTGGATAACGGCTCCACATAGACAGAGCTAACTAGATAACGACTCCACAAGGACAGAGCTAGCTGGATAACGGCTCCACAAGGACATAGCTAGCTGGATAACGGCTCCACAAGGACAGAGCTAGCTGGATAACGGCTCCACAAGGACATAGCTAGCTGGATAACTGCTCCACAAGTACATAGCTAGCTGGATAACTGCTCCACAAGGACATAGCTAGCTGGATAACTGCTCCACAAGGACATTGCTAGCCGGATGACGGCTCCACAAGGACATAGCTAGCTAGATAACGGCTCCACATAGACAGAGCTAGCTAGATAACGGCTACACAAGGACATAGCTAGCTGGATAACGGCTCCACAAGGACAGAGCTAGCTGGATAACGGCTCCACAAGGACAGAGCTAGCTGGATAACGGCTCCACAAGGACAGAGCTAGCTAGATAATGGCTCCACAAGGACATAGCTAGCTGGATAACGGCTCCACAAGGACATAGCTAGCTAGATAACGGCTCCACAAGGACATAGCTAGCTGGATAACGGCTCCACAAGGACAGAGCTAGCTGGATAACGGCTCCACAAGGACAGAGCTAGCTAGATAACGGCTCCACAAGGACATAGCTAGCTGGATAACGGCTCCACAAGGACAGAGCTAGCTAGATAACGGCTCCACAAGGACATAGCTAGCTAGATAACGGACATAGCTAGTCATTATGAGGTATTGTGATGTCATTATGGGGTATTGTGATGTCATTATGGAGGTTGATGAGGAAAAAAGTCCATTTTAGAATAAGGCTGTAATGTAACAAAAGGTGGAAAAGGTGAAGGGGTCTGAATACTTTCCCAACACAGTGTACATCACCCACAGACAAAATATCCTCCTCTGTTTCTATTGTATCCATTAAAGACGAAATGGGAGTTGAAACAGAACAAATCTATTCTATAAGCCAGATAATCTTTATTTTGCACTGACCTGCAGACAGACGGCCATGTTGACTCTGCAGCCGAAGGTAGTGCTGACCGCTCGAGGAGACAAACCCAGGTCTTTAAAGATCTTGGAGAAGGACTGGGTCAGAGTTATACGAGGACGCTCTTCTGCTACGACCATACAGGTCCTAACACACGACAGGTTTATGTTACGCAACTACACACACACACACACACACACACACACACACACACACACACACACACACACACACACACACACACACACACACACACACACACACACACACACACACACACAGGGAAGAGAAAAGAAAAGGAAGTAATAAGCAATTCAGACAGTGTGTGTTTGGTGTGTGTGGTGTGTGGTGTGTGTGTGCGGTGTGTGTGCGTCCATGTGAGTGTGTTTGGTGTGTTTGGTGTGTGTGGTGTGTGGTGTGTGTGTGCGGTGTGTGTGCGGTGTGTGTGCGTCCATGTGAGTGTGTGTGGTGTGTGGTGTGTGTGTGGTGTGTGGTGTGTGTTTGGTGTGTGCGTCCATGTGAGTGTGTGCGGTGTGTTTGCTGCCTGTGTGAGTCCATACTAACCCGTAGTGTCTCAGTCTGGGTCCCCAGGCCCTTGGTACACATCTCCATGACAGAGTAGGAACAGAATGTGATTCTGACTTTATACTGGCTGACAGCTGACAACCACAGAGAAACATTACTGTCCAGCTCTAGAGGAGGAACCAGGATCGACTGGTGGCCAGAGTATACACTAGAGAGAGACAGAGAGAGACCAGGTTACTGTTCAACTCTAGAGGAGGAACCAGGATCGACTGGTGGCCAGAGTATACACTAGAGAGAGACAGAGAGAGACCAGGTTACTGTTCAACTCTAGAGGAGGAACCAGGATCGACTGGTGGCCAGAGTATACACTAGAGAGAGACAGAGAGAGAGAGACCAGGTTACTGTCCAGCTCTAGAGGAGGAACCAGGATCGACTGGTGGCCAGAGTATACACTAGAGAGAGACAAAGAGAGAGAGAGACCAGGTTACTGTTCAACTCTAGAGGAGGAACCAGGATCGACTGGTGGCCAGAGTATACACTAGAGAGAGAGACCAGGTTACTGTCCAGCTCTAGAGGAGGAACCAGGATCTCCCTGCTACACCACATGAGCACTAACTGTGCTAGTTTACAGTCCCAAAATATTACACTGTAAATGTCCTTTACCTGCTGAGGCACCAGAGAGCGAAGCCCAGGCCGCAGTAGGGGTCCAGACAGATGGCTATCTGGCGAGAGGGGTACAGCTCACACTGCAGCTTGATGGAGCGACACAAGGCACTGGTGGCAGCGTGGGACATCTGGAGGAAGAGATAACAGAACGACTGTTTGGTGGCACCACTACAGTCTCTCTGGTATTACCGTTCAAGATAACAGTGTACAGTATGGGTAGTACACAGTCTGTGTTCCCAGGTCCCTCTAATCATGCTGCAGAACAACTACTGTAGGTTGTAGGTCAGACCTTGACTCCAGCCAGGATGCCCATGGTGGACACACTGAAGTCCAGGTACAGTCAGGGGTTAGTTTACCTTGACTCCAGCCAGGATGCCCATGGTGGACACACTGAAGTCCAGGTATGCCAGCATCTCTGGGGTGGGAGGTTTGTAGATCTGAAGCCTCTTCGTCCTGGGGAGGTCGTCTGGGGGTGGGAGAATAACAATAGGTTTGGAGGGATGGATTTCACATACAGTCCAGAGCAGCATGTAACAATGGCGCCGGAAAAGAAGAAGGCTGATGTTTTACGTGCCCCCAACCGATTATAATTTTTTGTTTGTTTGAGTTATTTTGTAACTTATTTTGTACATAATGTTGCCGCTACCGTCTCTTATGACCGAAAATAACTTCTAGACATCAGGACTGAGATTACTCACCATGGACTGGCAGAATCCTTCTTTTCCTTTAACAAGTCTGACGAGCCCGACGAGAATGATACACTGCTTTCCCGGGAACAGGCCCAGATCCCCGTGATTTGCGTGAAGAGGCGGCAGAGAAAAAGGGGCCACAGTGCGGGCTGCCTTTTGAGAATTCGTAGGCGATTGAATAAACTCCCACTTCCTTCCTTTCTGCTAGAAAACGTGCAATCTTTGGAGAATTACCAACGGGACATTCAAAACTGTAATATCTTATCCTTCATGGAGTCGGGGCTGAACGACGGCAATACCAACATACAGCTGGCTGGTTATACACTGTACCGGCAGGATAGAACAGTGGCGTCTGGTAAGACAAGGGGCGGCGGGCTATGTATTTTTGTAAATAACAGCTGGAGTACGATATCTAAGGAAGTCTCGAACTATTGCTCGCCTGAGGTAGAGTATCTCAGGATAAGCTGTAGACCACACTATCTACCTAGAGAGTTTTCATCTGTATTCTTTGTAGCTGTTTACATACCACCACAGTCAGAGGCTGGCACTAAGACAGCATTGAATGAGCTGTATTCCGCCGTAAGCAAACAAGATAACGCTCACCCAGATGCGGTGCTCCTAGTAGCCATGGACTTTAATGCAGGGAAACTTACATGTGCAACCAGAGGGAAAAAAACTCTGGACCGCCTATACTCCACACACAGAGACGCATACAAAGCTCTCCCTCGCCCTCCATTTGGCAAATCTGACCATAACTCTATCCTCCTGATTCCTGCTATCAAGCAAAAATTTAAGCAGGAAGCACCAGTGACCGTACGTACATACCCCAACCAGAAGCCATGGATTACAGGCAACATCCGCACTGAGCTAAAGGCTAGATTTGCCGCTCTCAAGGAGCGGGACTCTAACCCGGAAGCTGAAAAGAAATCCTGCTATGCCCTCCGACGAACCATCAAACAGGAAAAGCATCAATACAGGACTAAGATCGAATCATACTACAGCGGCTCTGACTCTCGTCGGATGTGGCAGGGCTTGCAAACCATTACAGAATACAAAGGGAAGCACAGCCGAGAGCTGCCCAGTGACACGAGCCTACCAGACGGGCTAAACTACTTCTACCCTCGCTTCGAGGCAAATAACACTGAAACATGCATGAGAGCACCAGCTGTTAAGGAAGACTGTGATGACGCTCTCTGCAGCCGACGTGAGTAAGACCTTTAAACAGGTCAACATTAACAAGGCTGCAGGGCCAGACGGATTACCAGGACGTGCACTGTGAGCATGCGCTGATCAACTGGCAAGTGTCTTCACTGACATTTTCAACCTCTCCCTGTCCGAGTCTGTAATACCAACATGTTTCAAGCAGACCACCATAGTGCCTGTGCCCAAGAACACTAAGGTAACCTGCCTAAATGACTACCGACCCGTAGCACTCACATCTGTAGCCATGAAGTGCTACATTATCCCAGAAACCCTAGACCCACTCCAATTTGCATACCGCCACAACAGATGATGCAATCTCTTTTGCAACTCCAACACCATCATTAAGTTTGCCGATGACAACAGTGGTAGGCCTGGTCACCGACAATGATGAGACAGCCTATAGGGAGGAGGTCAGATACCTGGCCGTGTGGTGCCAGGACAACAACCTCTCCCTCAACGTGATCAAGACAAAGGAGATGACTGTGGACTACAGGAAAAAGAGGACCGAGCACGCCCCCATTCTCATCGACGGGGCTGCAGTGGAGCAGGTTGAGAGCTTCAAGATCCTTGGCGTCCACATCTCCAACAAACTAACATGGGCCAAGCACACCAAGACAGTCGTGAAGAGAGCACGACAAAACCCATTCCCCCTCAGGAGACTGAAAGGTTTTGGCATGGGTCCTCAGATCCTCAAAAGGTTCTACAGCTGCACCATCGAGAGCATCCTGACTGGTTGCATCACTGCCTGGTATGGCAACTGCTCGGCCTCTGACTGCAAGGCATTACAGAGGGTAATGCGAATGGCCCAGTACATCACTGGGGCCAAGCTTCCTTCCATCCAGGACATCTATACCAGGCGGTGTTAGAGGAAGGCCCTAACAATTGTCAAAGACTCCAGTCACCCAAGTTATAGACTGTTCTCTCTGCTACCACACGGCAAGCGGTACCTGAGCGCCAAGTCTAGGTCCAAGAGGATTCTAAACAGCTTCTACCACCAAGCCATAAGACTCCTGAACACCTAATCAAATGTCTACCGAGACTACTAGCATTGCCCCCCACCCCCATCTTCTACGCTGCTGCTACTCTCTGTTATCATCTATGCATATTCACTTTAATAACTCTACCTACATGTACATATTACCTCAACTAACCGGTGCCCCCGCACATTGACTCTGTACCGGTACCCCCTGTATATAGCCTCCACATTGACTCTGTACCGGTACCCCCTGTATATAGCCTCCACATTGACTCTGTACCGGTACCCCACTGTATATAGCCTCCACATTGACTCTGTACCGTAATACCCTGTATATAGCCTCCACATTGACTCTGTACCGGTACCCCCTGTATATAGCCTCCACATTGACTCTGTACCGGTACCCCATGTATATAGCCTCCACATTGACTCTGTACCGGTACCCCCTGTATATAGCCTCCACATTGACTCTGTACCGGTACCCCCTGTATATAGCCTCCACATTGACTCTGTACCGGTGCCCCCTGTATATAGCCTCCACATTGACTCTGTACCGGTACCCCACTGTATATAGCCTCCACATTGACTCTGTACCGTAATACCCTGTATATAGCCTCCACATTGACTCTGTACCGGTACCCCCTGTATATAGCCTCCACATTGACTCTGTACCGGTACCCCATGTATATAGCCTCCACATTGACTCTGTACCGGTACCCCCTGTATATAGCCTCCACATTGACTCTGTACCGGTGCCCCCTGTACATAGCCTCCACATTGACTCTGTACCGGTACCCCCTGTATATAGCCTCCACATTGACTCTGTACCGGTACCCCCTGTATTTAGCCTCCACATTGACTCTGTACCGGTACCCCCTGTATATAGCCTCCACATTGACTCTGTACCGTAACACCCTGTATATAGCCTCCACATTGACTCTGTACCGGTACCCCCTGTATATAGCCTCCACATTGTTATTTTACTGCTGCTCTTTAATTACTTGTTACTTTTATTTCTTATCTGTATTTTTTTAAACTGCATTGTTGGTTAGGGGCTCGTAAGTTAGCATTTTACTGTAATGTCTACACCTGTTGCATTCGGCGCATGTGACTTATACAATTTTATTTTATTTTATTTTAGTAAAATGAGGGAGGGTTTGTTACCTGTGTCCAGTACCATCGGCCATGATTTGACGTCCACAGCAGCCGCAGCCTCTTTGGACTTCAACAGCTTCATTATTGCTTGGGTGGTCAGGATACACACCGACTTACTGACCTGTCACACACACAGTGTTATTTGGTTTATTTCACCTTTATTTAACCAGATAAGCTAGTTGAGAACAAGTTCTCATTTACAACTGCGACCTGGCCAAGATAAAGCAAAGCAGTGCGACACAAACAACAGAGTTACACATGGAATAAACAAACACAGTCAATAATGCAATAGAAAAAGTCTATATACAGTGAGTGCAAATGAGGTAAGATAAGGGAGGTAAGGCAATAAATAGGCCATAGTGGTGAAATAATTACAATTTAGCAATTAAACACTGGAGTGATAGATGTGCAGAAGATGAGTGTGCAGGTAGAGATACTGGGGTGCAAAAGAGCAAGATAAATAAATAAATAAATAAATACAGTATGGGGATGAGGTAGATAGCCCATCTGTAAACAGCCCATCTATGTACAGGTGCAGTGATCTGTGAGCTGCTCTGACAGCTGGTTCTTAAAGCTAGTGAGGGAGATATGGGTCTCCAGCTTCAGTGAATTTTGCAGTTCGTTCCAGTTCGTTCCAACACTTCCTTTGGATGGCCAAAGGAAGTGTTGGCTTTGGGGATGACCAGTGAAATATACCTGCTGGAGCGCGTGCTATGAGTGGGTGCTGCTATGGTGACCAGTGAGCTGAGATAAGGCGGGGCTTTACCTAGCAAAGACTTATAGATGACTTGGAGCCAGTGGGTTTGGTGACGAATATGAAGCCAGGGCCAGCCAACGAGAGCATACAGGTCGCAGTGTTGGGTAGTGTATGGGGCTTTGGTGACAAAACGGATGGCACTGTGATAGACTGCATCCAATTTGCTGAGTAGAGTTTTGGAGGCTATTTTGTAAATGACATCGCAGAAGTCACCCATAGTTATGTTAGTGACAGCTATGTACCTCTACCATCTTCTTGACAGTGGGCAAGATTATTCACAATTAGACTAATATTAGCGAGATTAGGCTAGGCCATGTTAGTGAGATTAGGCTAGGCCATGCTAGTGAGATTAGGCTAGGCCATGCTGTGAGATTAGGCTAGGCCATGCTGTGAGATTAGGCTAGGCCATGTTGGTGAGATTAGGCTAGGCCAAACTACTACTTCTTCCCCTACTGTATTTATTTATTTTGCTCCTTTGCACCATATTATTTATATTTTAACTTTTAACTTTCTTCAAACTACAAATCTACCATTTCAGTGTTTTTCTTGCCATACTTTATTTACTCTGCCACCATGGCATTTTTTTGCCTTTACCTCCCTTATCTCACATCATTTGCTCACATTGTATATAGTCTTATTTTTTTCTACTGCATCATTGATTGTATGTTGTTTTACTCCATGTGTAACTCTGTGTTTTTGTATGTTGTCGAACTGCTTTGCTTTATCTTGGCCAGGTCGCAATTGTAAATGAGAACTTGTTCTCAACTTGCCTACCTGGTTAAATAAAGGTGAAATAAAATAAAAATAAAATAAAATTAGGCTAGGCCATGCTGTGAGATTAGGCTAAGCCATGCTAGTGAGATTAGGCTAGGCCATGCTAGTGAGATTAGGCTAGGCCATGCTAGTGAGATTAGGCTAGGCCATGCTAGTGAGATTAGGCTAGGCCATGCTAGTGAGATTAAGCTAGGCCATGTTAGTGAGAGCTGTGTACCTCTACAATCATTTTGACGGTGGGCAGGGTGGTGGCCAGGTTCTGAGGATGAGGGGGTCTGACGGTGACAGGAACACAGCCAGCGTACAGACACCCATAGAACGTAGCGATCAGGTCAATACCTGGAGAGTGACAAGGGCAAAGAGACCATTAGAGACCATTAAACCCAGTTCAAATCAAGGCAAGACGTGCAGTTGAGACCGTTTCCACAGTAACGGTGCCTCTACATTGACATGAGGAAACTTTGAAAAAAGCTTGCGTGCTCTCTCTGTGCTCGTGTCCAGGCGGCTCGCTCTCTCTCTGCTTGTCTACCTTGGTAGTTGCTTGTTTAGCTAACTAGCTGCTTGTCTAGGTAGCTGCTTGTTTAGCTAACTAGCTGCTTGTCTAGGTAGCTGCTTCTCTAGCTAGCTAGCTTCTTGTCTAGGTAGCTCTCTGCTTCTCTAGCTGCTTGTCTAGGTAGCTGCTTCTCTAGCTAACTAGCTGCTTGTCTAGGTAGCTGCTTCTCTAGCCAGCTAGCTGCTTGTCTAGGTAGCTCTCTGCTTCTCTAGCTAGCTAGCTGCTTGTCTAGGTAGCTCTCTGCTTCTCTAGCAAGCTAGCTGCTTGTCTAGGTAGCTCTCTGCTTCTCTAGCTAGCTAGCTAGCTAGCGGCTTGTCTAGGTAGCTCTCTGCTTCTCTAGCTAGCTCTCTGCTTCTCTAGCTAGCTAGCTGCTTGTCTAGGTAGCTCTCTGCTTGTCTAGGTTGCTCTCTGCTTGTCTAGGTTGCTCTCTGCTTGTCTAGCTAGCTCTCTGCTTGTCTAGCTAGCTCTCTGCTTGTCTACCTAACTAGCTGCTTTTCTAGGTAGCTAGCTGCATGTCTAGCTAGCTGCTTGTCTACCTCGGTAGCAGCTTGTCTAGCTAACTAGCGGCTTGTCTAGGTAGCTCTCTGCTTGTCTACCTAACTAGCTGCTTTTCTAGGTAGCTAGCTGCATGTCTAGCTAGCTGCTTGTCTACCTCGGTAGCAGCTTGTCTAGCTAACTAGCTGCTTGTCTAGGTAGCTCTCTGCTTGTCTAGGTAGCTCTCTGCTTGTCTAACTATCTAGCTGCTTGTCCGAACACGGAAGGTTAGCGCACTGGTCTCTGATTGGCTAAATGGATTATCGCAAGACTTAAGCTAAATGTAATATATGTTGAATCTTGGAAACTCCAACAGACAACATGAGACGTTCTAAAACGTCATGTGACTGACTGTTCAGATCAAAAAAACTGTTCAAAAACTCCTTAAGACCGTCGAGTCGCATCTTATGTATCTGCACTGGGCTTTAAAGCCCATTAGAGCCCATTAGAGCCCATTAGAGAACACCAGAGACTAGTAGAGCCCAGTGAAGAAGATTAGACCCCATTAAGAATGCTGTGCATTGACTATAGTTCAGCATTCAACACCATAGTACCCTCCAGCTCATCATTAAGCTCAGGGCCCTGGGTCTGAACCCCGCCCCCTGCAACTGTGTCCTGGACTGGGTCCTGGACTTCCTGACGGGCCACCCAAGTGGTGAAGGTAGGAAACATCTCCACTTTGCTGATCCTCAACACTGGGGCCCCACAAGGGTGCGTGCTCAGCCCCCTCCTGTACTCCCTTGTTCACCCTTGAATGCATTGCCACGCACGCCTCCAACTCAATCATCAAGTTTGCAGACGACACTATAGTAGTAGGCCTGATTACAACAATGACGAGACAGCCTACAGGGAGGTGGTGCGGGCCTTGGGAGTGTGGTGTCAGGAAAACAACCTCTCATTCAACGTCAACAAAACAAAGGAAAAACAGCTTTGATCTCAAGGCCATCAGACTGTTAAACAGTCATCGCTAGCACATTAGAGGCTGCTGCCCTATATACATAGACTTGAAATCACTGACCACTTTAATAATGTTCACATATTATGCATTACTAATCTCATATGCATATACTGTATTCTATTCTCTTTTAGTCTATGCCGCTCCGACATTGCTCGTCCAAATATTTACATATTCTTAATTCTATTTCTTTACTTTGGATTTGTGTGTATTGTTTTGAAATTGTTAGATATTACTTGTTAGATATTACTGCACTGTTGGAGCTAGAAACACAAGCATTTCACTACACCCGCAAAAACACCTGCTAACCACATGTATGTGACCAATAGAATTTGATTTGATTTAGAGACCATCAGACACCAACAGAGAACAAGTAAGATGTATAACAGTCTGGAGAGCTATAATCAGAGGGTCAGGGGTCAGGGTAATTACCTGGGGGGTACACCAGTGCTACGTGATCTCCGGGGTTGAGGCGTCCCTTCTCTATCAGCGCCACGGCAACACGCTCCGCCCGCTTTTGCAGCTGCAGACAGGAAGCAGTGCTGGACACTGTACCCTGGACAACAACATCAGGGTTTCACTGTTAAACAATTATTTACAAATCACCTTATACACTCAATACAGTACAAAACAACCAGAGAAGACTGACAGTTTGCCTATGGTAAGTGTTGGCCGCTGTCAGAGAAGACATGGACAGCTTGCCTATGGTAAGTGTTGGCCGCTGTCAGAGAAGACATTGACAGTTTGCCTATGGTAAGTGTTGGCCGCTGTCAGAGAAGACATGGACAGCTTGCCTATGGTAAGTGTTGGCCGCTGTCAGAGAAGACATGGACAGTTTGCCTATGGTAAGTGTTGGCCGCTGTCAGAGAAGACATGGACAGTTTGCCTATGGTAAGTGTTGGCCGCTGTCAGAGAAGACATGGACAGTTTGCCTATGGTAAGTGTTGGCCGCTGTCAGAGAAGACATGGACAGTTTGCCTATGGTAAGTGTTGGCCGCTGTCAGAGAAGACATGGACAGTTTGCCTATGGTAAGTGTTGGCCGCTGTCAGAGAAGACATGGACAGCTTGCCTATGGTAAGTGTTGACCGCTGTCAGAGAAGACATTGACAGTTTGCCTATGGTAAGTGTTGGCCGCTGTCAGAGAAGACATTGACAGTTTGCCTATGGTAAGTGTTGACCGCTGTCAGAGAAGACATGGACAGCTTGCCTATGGTAAGTGTTGGCAGGTACCTTGGCGTTGAGCACCAGGAACAGGGCATGGTCAGGTGTGGCCTGGGCTCTCCACTGGAGAACATCCTGCATGTACAGGAACTATTGGAGACAACCAGGAGATAGTCAGTACACAGACAGAACCAGGAGATACTCAGTACACAGACAGACAGAACCAGGAGATAATCAGCATGCAGACAGAACAGCAGTTACGTGTGTGCCCAGGTGATAGGTGAAGAGGAATGGTCTGTACCTTGTCTCTGTGTGTCCAGGTGAAAGGTGATAGGTGAGGAGGGATGGTCTGTACCTTACGTGCCTGGTCATTGTCCTCCAGTTGAGCCACGTCTCTCCCACAGGCCTGAGCAATCCTCTTCCCTGCTACCAGGTTCCCCACGATCATAGAGGCAGGACCCACCTCTGTCCAACACACATCATCATCATCATCACCACCACAATCATCATCCTCACCACCACCTCTGTCCATCAACATCAGAATGTTGATATTTGTTTCCTCCTGAATAGATGTTGAGTAACAGTAGGTTCTGAACAGTATATAGTTCTAACAGTAGGTTCTGAACAGTATATAGTTCTAACAGTATATAGTTCTAACAGTAGGTTCTGAACAGTATATAGTTCTAACAGTAGGTTCTGAACAGTATATAGTTCTAACAGTAGGTTCTGAACAGTATATAGTTCTAACAGTATATAGTTCTAACAGTATATAGTTCTAACAGTATATAGTTCTAACAGTAGGTTCTGAACAGTATATAGTTCTAACAGTATATAGTTCTAACAGTATATAGTTCTAACAGTATATAGTTCTAACAGTAGGTTCTGAACAGTATAAAGTTCTAACAGTAGGTTCTGAACAGTATATAGTTCTAACAGTAGGTTCTGAACAGTATATAGTTCTAACAGTAGGTTCTGAACAGTATATAGTTCTAACAGTAGGTTCTAACAGTATATAGTTCTAACAGTATATTGTTCTAACAGTAGGTTCTGAACAGTATATTGTTCTAACAGTAGGTTCTAACAGTATATAGTTCTAACAGTATAGTGTTCTAACAGTAGGTTCTGAACAGTATATAGTTCTAACAGTAGGTTCTGAACAGTATATAGTTCTAACAGTAGGTTCTGAATAGTATATAGTTCTAACAGTAGGTTCTGAACAGTATATAGTTCTAACAGTAGGTTCTGAACAGTATATAGTTCTAACAGTAGGTTCTAACAGTATATAGTTCTAACAGTATAGTGTTCTAACAGTAGGTTCTGAACAGTATATAGTTCTAACAGTAGGTTCTGAACAGTATATAGTTCTAACAGTAGGTTCTGAACAGTAGGTTCTGAACAGTATATAGTTCTAACAGTATATTGTTCTAACAGTAGGTTCTGAACAGTATATAGTTCTAACAGTATATTGTTCTAACAGTAGGTTCTGAACAGTATATTGTTCTAACAGTAGGTTCTGAACAGTATATAGTTCTAACAGTAGGTTCTAACAGTATATAGTTCTAACAGTATAGTGTTCTAACAGTAGGTTCTGAACAGTATATAGTTCTAACAGTAGGTTCTGAACAGTATATAGTTCTAACAGTAGGTTCTGAATAGTATATAGTTCTAACAGTAGGTTCTGAACAGTATATAGTTCTAACAGTATATAGTTCTAACAGTAGGTTCTGAACAGTATATAGTTCTAACAGTAGGTTCTGAACAGTATAGAGTTCTAACAGTATATAGTTCTAACAGTATATAGTTCTAACAGTATATAGTTCTAACAGTAGGTTCTGAACAGTATATAGTTCTAACAGTATATAGTTCTAACGGTAGGTTCTGAACAGTACATAGTTCTAACAGTATATAGTTCTAACAGTAGGTTCTGAACAGTATATAGTTCTAACAGTATATTGTTCTAACAGTAGGTTCTGAACAGTATATAGTTCTAACAGTAGGTTCTGAACAGTATATAGTTCTAACAGTAGGTTCTGAACAGTATATAGTTCTAACAGTATATAGTTCTAACAGTAGGTTCTGAACAGTATATAGTTCTAACAGTAGGTTCTGAACAGTAGGCTGGTAGAACATTCGGACACAACCAATGACACATTTTGTAGCCTTGAATGAAAAGTCCGATCGTACCTGGCTGTTTCTGCCGTGGTTTGGGCAGGTTGGTAACACAGCTGTGAGGACACATGAGTACGTTGCAGGGGTGGAGAGCTCCTTCCAGAAACCTCTGTTTGGTCTCTGAGATATGGATCCCCCCCAGCGGAGCCTTGGGCATTGTGTTGGCAGGGACCAGAGCTAGGCAGTACACCCCCACCTGGTGAATACTGTCTATAGCCTGTAGAAAATAGAATAGACATGCTGACAGGGACCAGAGCTAGGCAGTACACCCCACCTGGTGAATACTGTCTATAGCCTGTAGAAAATAGAATAGACATGCTGACAGGGACCAGAGCTAGGCAGTACACCCCACCTGGTG
This sequence comes from Salmo trutta, assembly GCF_901001165.1. NCBI lineage: Eukaryota > Metazoa > Chordata > Actinopteri > Salmoniformes > Salmonidae > Salmo > Salmo trutta. The sequence continues at coordinate 397,230 of NC_042976.1, forward strand.
AATACTGTCTATAGCCTGTAGAAAATAGAATAGACATGCTGACAGGGACCAGAGCTAGGCAGTACACCCCCACCTGGTGAATACTGTCTATAGCCTGTAGAAAATAGAATAGACATGCTGACAGGGACCAGAGCTAGGCAGTACACCCCCACCTGGTGAATACTGTCTATAGCCTGTAGAAAATAGAATAGACATGCTGACAGGGACCAGAGCTAGGCAGTACACCCCCACCTGGTGAATACTGTCTATAGCCTGTAGAAAATACAGCCTGATAAGACAGGAGGGGTTACTAGATGTGTGTTCCACTATATTGATTTGACTCAGAACATCATGCAGCTTTAAATGGACCTGAAGAGGTGTTGTATACATGATGTATATATACTGTGTTGTATACATGATGTATATATACTGTGTTGTACCTGATGTATATATACTGTGTTGTACCTGATGTATATATACTGTGTTGTACATGATGTATATATACTGTGTTGTATACATGATGTATATATACTGTGTTGTATACATGATGTATATATACTGTGTTGTACCTGATGTATATATACACTGTGTTGTACCTGATGTATATATACTGTGTTGTACATGATGTATATATACTGTGTTGTATACATGATGTATATATACTGTGTTGTATACATGATGTATATATACAGTGTTGTACCTGATGTATATATACTGTGTTGTACCTGAAGAGGTGTTGTATACATGATGTATATATACTGTGTTGTATACATGATGTATATATACAGTGTTGTATACATGATGTATATATACTGTGTTGTACCTGATGTATATATACTGTGTTGAACCTGATGTATATATACTGTGTTGTAGAACATGATGTATATATACTGTGTTGTAGAACATGATGTATATATACTGTGTTGTAGAACATGATGTATATATACTGTGTTGTAGAACATGATGTATATATACTGTGTTGTAGAACATGATGTATATATACTGTGTTGTAGAACATGATGTATATATACTGTGTTGTACCTGAAGAGGTGTTGTATACATGATGTATATATACTGTGTTTTACCTGATGTATATATACTGTGTTGTACCTGATGTATATATACTGTGTTGTACCTGATGTATATATACTGTGTTGTATACATGATGTATATATACTGTGTTGTACCTGAAGAGGTGTTGTATACATGATGTATATATACTGTGTTGTACCTGATGTATATATACTGTGTTGTACCTGAAGAGGTGTTGTATACCTGATGTATATATAATGTGTTGTACCTGATGTATATATACTGTGTTGTACATGATGTATATATACTGTGTTGTACCTGATGTATATATACTGTGTTGTATACATGATGTATATATACTGTGTTGTACCTGAAGAGGTGTTGTATACATGATGTATATATACTGTGTTATACCTGAAGAGGTGTTGTATACATGATGTATATATACTGTGTTGTACCTGATGTATATATACTGTGTTGTATACATGATGTATATATACTGTGTTGTACCTGAAGAGGTGTTGTATACATGATGTATATATACTGTGTTGAACCTGAAGAGGTGTTGTATACATGATGTATATATACTGTGTTGTACCTGATGTATATATACTGTGTTGTACCTGATGTATATATACTGTGTTGTACATGATGTATATATACTGTGTTGTACATGATGTATATATACTGTGTTGTATACATGATGTATATATACTGTGTTGTACCTGAAGAGGTGTTGTATACATGATGTATATATACTGTGTTGTACCTGATGTATATATACTGTGTTGTACCTGATGTATATATACTGTGTTGTACCTGAAGAGGTGTTGTATACATGATGTATATATACTGTGTTGTACCTGATGTATATATACTGTGTTGTACCTGATGTATATATACTGTGTTGTATACATGATGTATATATACTGTGTTGTACCTGAAGAGGTGTTGTGTACATTATCTATATATACTGTGTTGTACCTGATGTATATATACTGTGTTGTATACATGATGTATATATACTGTGTTGTACCTGATGTATATATACTGTGTTGTACCTGATGTATATATACTGTGTTGTACCTGATGTATATATACTGTGTTGTACCTGAAGAGGTGTTGTATACATGATGTGTTGTACCTGAAGTATATATACTGTGTTGTACCTGATGTATATATACTGTGTTGTACCTGATGTATATATACTGTGTTGTATACATGATGTATATATACTGTGTTGTACCTGAAGAGGTGTTGTATACATGATGTATATATACTGTGTTGTATACATGATGTATATATACTGTGTTGTACCTGATGTATATATACTGTGTTGTACCTGATGTATATATACTGTGTTGTACCTGATGTATATATACTGTGTTGTACCTGAAGAGGTGTTGTATACATGATGTGTTGTACCTGAAGTATATATACTGTGTTGTACCTGATGTATATATACTGTGTTGTACCTGATGTATATATACTGTGTTGTATACATGATGTATATATACTGTGTTGTACCTGAAGAACGCGACTCATCCACTGGAAGCTGCCCTCCTCTGAAGCATCTGGTCTCTGTTCTGCCACCACTACAATCCGCTCATCATGGAGAACCGAGACGGAGAACACTGCTATCCTAGAACACAACACAACAACAACACTGCTATCCTAGAACACAGCAACACAACACTGCTATCCTACAACAACAACACTGCTATCCTAGAACACAACAACACTGCTATCCTAGAACACAACAACAACACTGCTATCCTAGAACACAACAACACTGCTATCCTAGAACACAACAACACTGCAATCCTAGAACACAACAACACTGCTATCCGAGAACACTACAACAACACTGCTATCCTAGAACACAACAACACTGCTATCCTAGAACACAACACTACTGCTATCCGAGAACACAACAACACTGCTATCCGAGAACACAACAACACTGCTATCCTAGAACACAACAACAACACTGCTATCCGAGAACACAACAACACTGCTATCCTAGTACACAACAACAACACTGCTATCCTAGTACACAACAACAACACTGCTATCTGAGAACACAACAACACAACACTGCTATCCGAGAACACAACAACGCTATCCTAGAACACAACAACAACACTGCTATCCTACAACAACAACACTGCTATCCTAGAACACAACAACAACACTGCTATCCTAGAACACAACAACAACACTGCTATCTGAGAACACAACAACACAACACTGCTATCCGAGAACACAACAACGCTATCCTAGAACACAACAACAACACTGCTATCCTACAACAACAACACTGCTATCCTAGAACACAACAACAACACTGCTACCCTAGAACACAACAACAACAACGCTATCCTAGAACACAACAACACAACGCTATCCTAGAACACAACAACGCTATCCTAGAACACAACACTACTATCCTAGAACACAACAACACTGCTATCCCAGAACACAACACAGAGAACAGTGCTATCCTACAACACAACACTGCAATCCTAGAACACAACAACACTGCTATCCCAGAACACAACAACACAAAGAACAGTGCTATCCTACAACACAACACTGCAATCCTAGAACACAACAACACTGCTATCCCAGAACACAACAACACAAAGAACAGTGCTATCCTACAACACAACACTGCAATCCTAGAACACAACAACACTGCCATCCTAGAACACAACAACAATATTGCAACCCTAAAACACAACAATTTTTACATTTTACATTTTTAGTCATTTAGCAGACGCTCTTATCCAGAGCGACTTACAGTAGTGAATGCATACATTTCATACATTTTTTTCTCCATACTGGTCCCCCGTGGGAATCGAACCCACAACCCTGGCGTTGCAAACACCATGCTCTACCAACTGAGCCACACGGGACCGTGTCATCCTAGAACATAACAACAACACAGATTATCTACTGACATCAGCTATACCTAATTTAGCAGCTACATTTAGCAGATATCATGCCATCCTAGAACACAACAACAACACTGCAATCCTAGAACACAACAACACTGCTATCCTAGAACACAACAGAGAACACTGCTATCCTAGAACACAACAACAACACTGCCATCCTAGAACACAACAACACTGCTATCCTAGAACACAACAACAACATTGCAATCCTAGAACACAACAACAACACTGCAATCCTAGAACACAACAACACTGCTATCCTAGAACACAACAACACTGCTATCCTAGAACACAACAGAGAACACTGCTATCCTAGAACACAACAACACTGCAATCCTAGAACACAACAACACTGCTATCCTAGAACACAACAACAACACTGCAATCCTAGAACACAACAACACTGCTATCCTAGAACACAACAACAACACTGCAATCCTAGAACACAACAACAACACTGCAATCCTAGAACACAACAAAGAACACTGCTATCCTAGAACACAACAAAGAACACTGCTATCCTAGAACACAACAGAGAACACTGCTATCCTAGAACACAACAGAGAACACTGCAATCCTAGAACACAACAGAGAACACTGCAATCCTAGAACACAACAACACTACTATCCTAGAACACAACAACACTGCTATCCTAGAACACAACAACACTGCTATCCTAGAACACAACAACACTGCTATCCTAGAACACAACAACACTGCTATCCTAGAACACAACAACACTGCTATCCTAGAACACAACAACACTGCTATCCTAGAACAAAACAACACTGCTATCCTAGAACACAACAACACTGCTATCCTAGAACACAACAACACTGCAATCCTAGAACACAACAACACTGCAATCCTAGAACACAACAACACTGCAATCCTAGAACACAACAACACTGCAATCCTAGAACACAACAACACTGCTATCCTAGAACACAACAACACTGCTATCCTAGAACACAACAACACTGCTATCCTAGAACACAACAACACTGCTATCCTAGAACACAACAACACTGCTATCCTAGAACACAACAACACTGCTATTTTAGAACACAACAACACTGCTATCCTAGAACACAACAACACTGCAATCCTAGAACACAACAACACTGCTATCCTAGAACACAACAACACTGCTATCCTAGAACACAACAACACTGCTATCCTAGAACACAACAACACTGCTATCCTAGAACACAACAACACTGCTATCTTAGAACACAACAACACTGCTATCCTAGAACACAACAACACTGCAATCCTAGAACACAACAACACTGCTATCCTAGAACACAACAACACTGCTATCCTAGAACACAACAACACTGCTATCCTAGAACACAACAACACTGCTATCCTAGAACACACAGAACCCCCCCTCCTCACCTCCCCCTGTAGACAAACTTCATGGGCTCCACTGCCAGCGCCGTGGCAACCACATCATCAGCGTTGTGTCTCCGCCCACACACCGTCATCAGCCCGTCCATTCTACCCACGATAAACACCAGGTTGTCCTGGAAACCACACACACAGGGTGGTTAGTCACTGCCCAACACATCTAGTCAAATAAACTAAAATATGTATTTGTCACATGCTTGGTAAACAACAATGTCGACTAACAGTGAAATGGATGGTCAGGTCCAGCAGTATGTCAAGTAAAATAAAATGTTATTTGTCACATGCTTAGTAAACAGACTAACAGTGAAATGATTATCTATTGACATCAGCTATACCTAATTTAGCAGCTACATTTATCAGATATCATGCTAGCAGATACACTACCGGTAAAACGTTTGGAATCATGTAGTAACCAAAAAAATCGAAATAGATTTTATATTTGAGATTCTTCAAAGTAGCCACCCTTTGCCTTGATGACAGCTTTGCACACTCTTGGCATTCTCTCAACCAGCTTCATGAGGTAGTCACCTGGAATGCATTTCAATTAACCTGTTGGGGATAGGGGGCAGTATTGAGAATTTTGGAAAAAATATGTGCCCATTTTTAACTGCCTCCTACACCAACTCAGAAGCTAGAATATGCATATTATTGTTCAGGTTTGGATAGAAAACACTCTGAATTTTCGAAAACTGTTTGAATGGTGTCTGTGAGTATAACAGAACTCCTATGGCAGGCAAAAACCTGACAAGGTTTCAAGCAGGAAGTACCCTGTCTGACAAGGAGTCGTGCGTCTTGCATCTGTTTATTGAAAAGTAAGGATCTTAGCTGTAACGTGACAATTCCCAGGGCTCCGATAGGCTCTCAGAACCCGGGAAATACCTGAAGGTTGACGAGGGAGCCTCAGGCTGAAACACATTATCGGCTTTGGTAAGTGGCGGTTCAGAGGACCTTTGAATGAGGCGCATGCACGATTCGCTCCTGAGGAGAAATTTAATTAGGCTGTTTAGGCTCAATGCATATTCCCGGTCGGAATATTATCCCTTTTCTACGAGATAAATGGCATAAAAATTGGTTTTAAACAGCGGTTGACATGCTTCGAAGTACGGTAATGGAATATTTAGACATTTTTTGTCACGCCAATGCTCCATGCGCGAGACCGTGATGAAGCATTCTGATAGTGTCTAGAACTCACGAACAAAACGTCGCTGTTTGGATATAACGATGGATTATTTGGGACCAAACCAACATTTGTTATTGAAGTAGAAGTCCTGGCAGTGTATTCTGACGAAGAACAAGCAAGGTAAGAACATTTTTCTTATAGGAAATGTGATTTTGGTGGAGGCTGACCTAGGTGGGTGTCTAAATAGCTAGCCCTGTGATGCCGGGCTATGTACTTAGATTATTGCAAAATGTGCTTCATCCGAAAAGCTATTTTAAAATCGGACATATCGAGTGCATAGAGGAGTAATGTATCTATAATTCTTAAAATAATTGTTATGCTTTTTGTGAACGTTTATCGTGAGTAATTTAGCAAACTGTTAGTAAATTCCCCGGAAGTTTGCGGGGGTTATGCTAGTTCTGAACGTCACATGCTAATGTAAAAAGCTTTTTTTTTAATATAAATATGAACTTGATTGAACAGACAATCATGTATTGTATAACACAATGTCCTAGGTGTGTCATCTGATGAAGATCATAAAAGGTTAGTGCTGCATTTAGCTGTGGTTTGGGTTTATGTGACATGATATGCTAGCTTGAAAAATGGGTGTCTGATTATTTCTGGCTGGGCACTCTGCTGACATAATCTAATGTTTTGCTTTCGTTGTAAAGCCTTTTTGAAATCGGACAGTGGGGTTAGATTAACGAGATTCTTGTCTTTAAATAGCTGTAAAATAGTCATATGTTTGAGAAATTGAAGTAATAGTATTTCTAACGATTCAAAAATCGCGCCACTGGATTTCAGTGGCTGTTACGTAGGTGGGACGAGTTCGTCCCACATGCGCCAGAGAGGTTAACAGGTGTGCCTTGTTAAAAGTTCATTTGTGGAATTTATTTCCTTCTTAAATGCGTTTGAGCCAATCAGTTGTGTTGTGACAAGGTAGGGGTGGTATACAGAAGATAGCCCTATTTGGTAAAAGACAAAGTCCATATTATGGCAAGAACAGCTCAAATAAGCAAAGAAACGACAGTCCATCATTACTTTAAGACATGAAAATCAGTTAATATGGAACATTTCAAGTGCAGTCGCAAAAACCATCAAGCGCTGATGAAACAGGCTCTCATGTGGACCGACACAGGAAAGGAAGACCCAGAGTTACTTCTGCTGCAGAGAATAAGTTCATTAGTTACCAGCCCCAGAAATTGCTGCCCAAATAAATAATTCACCGAGTTCAAGTAAGAGACACATGTCAACATCAACTGTTCAGAGGAGACTCTGTGAATCAGGCCTTCATGGTCGAATTGCAGAAAAGAAACCACTATTAAAGGACACCAATAAGAAAAAGAGACTTGCTTGGGCCAAGAAACACGAGCATTGGACATTAGACTGGTGGAAATCTGTCCTTCCAACCGCGGTCTTTGTGAGACGCAGTGTGGGTGAACGGATGATCTCTGCATGTGTGGTTCCCACCGTGAAGCATGGAGGAGGAGATGTGATGGTGTGGGGGTGCTTTGCTGGTGACGCGGTCTGTGATTTATTTAGAATTCAAAGCACACTTAACCAGCATGGCTACCGCTGCATTCTGCAGCGATACGCCATCCCATCTGGTTTGGGCTTAGTGGGACTATCACTTGTTTTTCAACAGGACAATGACCCAACACACCTCCAGGCTATTTCACCAAGAAGGAGAGTGATGGCATGCTGCATCAGATGACCTGGCCTCCACAATCCCCCAACCTCAACCAAATTGAGATGGTTTGGGATGAGTTGGACCGCAGAGTGAAGGAAAAGCAGCCAACAAGTGCTCAGCATATGTTGGAACTCCTTCAAGACTGTTGGAAAAGCATTCCAGGTGAAGCTGGTTGAGAGAATGCCAAGAGTGTGCAAAGCTGTCATCAAGGCAAAGGGTGGCTATTTGAAGAATCTGAAATATAAAATATATTTTGATTTGTTTAACACTTTTTTGGTTACTATATGATTCCATATATGTTATAGTTTTGATGTCTTCACTATTATTCTACAATGTAGAAAATAGTAAAAATAAAGAAAAACTCTTGAATGAGTAGGTGTTCGAAAGCTTTTGACCGGTAGTGTACATTTAGCAGACGCATTTAGCAGACATCATGCTAGCAGAAACATTTAGCAGACATCATGCTAGCAGATACAATTAGGAAACATCATGCTAGCAGATACGCCATGCTACATTTAGCAGATACATCACGCTAGCCGATACATCACGCTAGCCAATACATCACGCTAGCCGATACATCACGCTAGCAGACACATTTAGCAGACATAATGCTAGCAGATACATTTAGCAGACATCATGCTAGTAGAAACATTTAGCTGACATCATGCTAGCAGATACATATAGCAGACTTTATGCTAGCCGACACATCATGCTAGCATACACATCATGCTAGCAGACACATTTAGCAGACATCATGCTACCAGATACATTTAGCAGACACATGCTAGAAGAAACATTCAGCAGACACCATGCTAGCAGATACATTCAGCAGACATCATGCTAGCAGATACATTCAGCAGACATCATGCTAGCAGATACATTCAGCAGACATCATGCTAGCAGATACATTCAGCAGACATCATGCTAGCAGATACATTCAGCAGACATCATGCTAGCAGACACATTCAGCAGACATCATGCTAGCAGACACATTCAGCAGACATCATGCTAGCAGACACATTTAGCAGATACATCATGCTAGCAGATGCATTTAGCAGATACATAATGCTAGCAGACTCATTTAGCAGATACATCACGCTAGCAGACGCATTTAGCAGATACATCACGCTAGCAGACGCATTTAGCAGATACATCACGCTAGCAGACGCATTTAGCAGATACATCATGCTAGCAGACACATTTAGCAGACGTCATGCTAGCAGACACATTTAGCAGACGTCATGCTAGCAAATACAATTAGGAAACATCATGCTAGCAGACGCATTTAGCAGATATCATGCTAGCAGATACATTCAGCAGACATCATGCTAGCAGATACAATTAGGAAACATCATGCTAGCAGACATCATGCTAGCAGACGCATTTAGCAGACATCATGGTAGCAAACGCATTTAGCAGACATGCTAGCAGATGCATTTAGCAGACATCATGCTAGCAGATACATTTAGCAGAGACATCATGCTAGCAGACACATCATGCTAACAGATACATTTAGCAGACATGTTAGCAGACACCATGCTAGCAGACATCATGCTAGCAGATACATTTAGCAGAGACATCATGCTAGCAGACACATCATGCTAGCAGACACATCATGCTAGCAGACACATTTAATAGACATCATGCTAGCAGACACATTTAATAGACATCATGCTAGCAGACACATCATGCTAGCAGACACATTTAGCAGACATCATGCTAGCAGATACACTTAGCAGACATCATGCTAGCAGATACACTTAGCAGACATTTAGCAGACATCATGCTAGCAGCTGGGCATGTAAGGATCCTAGTAATAGATAACAGTGAACTCACAGGTCCTACAAAGCCCAGTAGTGACGTCCTGGTGAAGGGTCTGCCACTGATGGGACCTCCTGACGCTCTTACTGGGATGGTCTGGAACAGGCAACAGGACTATGCACACACCACTAGACACACAACACATAGCTCCTAACGCTGTTACTGGGATGGTCTAGACCAGACAACATAACTGTACACACCACATAGCTCCTAACGCTGTTACTGGGATGGTCTAGACCAGGCAACATGACTGTACACACCACTCAGTATTAATTTATGTAGTTACTGCCTTTAATTAACCAGGAAAGTTATTGAGAACACATTCTCTTTTGCAGTAACAATGTGACACCATTATGAGTGTTAAAGTGACAGTACAAACCTGGAATGTGTTCTTGGTCATGCCCGGGAGGCCGTAGTATGCCATGCCGGTGCTCCCAGAACTCACACAGATCTCCCCAACCTCATCTGTCTGGCAGAGATACGGAGTTCCCTCCACACGAACCACACACACCAGCGCTGTGGACACACACACACACACGTCATAACATCACACACACCAGAGCCGTGGACACACACACACACACACACACACACACACACACACACACACACACACACACACACGTCATAACATCACACACACACCGGAGCCGTGGACACACACACACACACACTGGCAGGATATCAATAAACAAAGCATTGTAATCAGTAGGAGAACGTGTTCCACCTAACCACCCTCGTTCCAGGCTGTTCCCCTCGTTACAGGCGAAGTTTAGGGTTTTTCCCTCGTTACAGGCGAAGTTTAGGGTTTTTCCCTCATTCCAGGCTAAGTTTAGTGTTTTTCCCTCGTTACAGGCGAAGTTTAGGGTTTTTCCCTCGTTCCAGGCTAAGTTGTTTAGGTGTTTCCCTCGTTCCAGGCTAAGTTGTTTAGGTGTTTCCCTCGTTCCAGGCTAAGTTGTTTAGTGTTTTTCCCTCGCTTCCAGGCTAAGTTGTTTAGGGCTTTTCCATCATTCCAGGCTAAGTTTAGTGTTTTTCCCTCGTTCCAGGCTAAGTTGTTTAGGGTTTTTCCCTCGTTCCAGGCTAAGTTGTTTAGGGTTTTTCCCTCGTTCCAGGCTAAGTTTAGTGTTTTTCCCTCGTTCCAGGCTAAGTGGGTTTAGTGTTTTTCCCTCGTTCCAGGCTAAGTTTAGTGTTTTTCCCTCGTTCCAGGCTAAGTTGTTTAGTGTTTTTCCCTCGTTCCAGGCTAAGTTGTTTAGTGTTTTTCCCTCGTTCCAGGCTAAGTTGTTTAGGGTTTTTCCCTCGTTCCAGGCTAAGTTGTTTAGTGTTTTTCCCTCGTTCCAGGCTAAGTTGTTTAGTGTTTTTCCCTCGTTCCAGGCTAAGTTGTTTAGTGTTTTTCCCTCGTTCCAGGCTAAGTTGTTTAGTGTTTTTCCCTCGTTCCAGGCTAAGTTGTTTAGGGTTATTCCCTCGTTCCAGGCTAAGTTGTTTAGTGTTTTTCCCTCGTTCCAGGCTAAGTTGTTTAGTGTTTTTCCCTCGTTCCAGGCTAAGTTGTTTAGTGTTTTTCCCTCGTTCCAGGCTGTTCATTAGGTTTTTCCCTCGTTCCAGGCTGTTCATTAGGTTTTTCCCTCGTTCCAGGCTGTTCATTAGGTTTTCACAATTTGTTGTACTTTTACCCTTTTTTCTCCCCAACTTCGTGATATCCAATTGGTAGTTACAGTCTCGTCCAATCGCTGCAACTCCCCTACAGATGCTGAGGCTGTTTTTTAGATTTTTCTGTTGTTACAGGCTGTTTTCTTTTTAGATTTGTCCTTTGTTAAAGGCTAAGTTCTTTAGGATTTTCCTTGTTTTTTTGCAATTCGTTCCAGTCATTGGCAGCAGAGAACTGGAAGGAAAGGCAGTCAAAGGAAGTGTTGGCTTTGGGGATGACCAGTGAAATATACCTGCTGGAGTGCGTGCTACGGGTGGGTGTTGCAATGGTGACCAGTGAGCTGAGACAAGGCAGAGCTTTACCTAGCAAAGACTTATAGATGACCTGGAGCCAGTAGGTTTGGCGACGAATATGCAGTGAGGGCCAGCCAACGAGAGCATACAGGTCGCAGCGGTGGGTAGTATATGGGGCTTTGGTGACAAAACGGATGGCACTGTGATAGACTGCATCCAATTTGCTGAGTAGAATGTTGGAGGCTATTTTGTAAATTACATCGCCGAAGTCAAGGATCGGTAGGATGGTCAGTTTTACGAGGGTATGTTTGGCAGCATGAGTGAAGCACTTTTGAAAGCCGATTCTAGATTTAATTTTGGATTGGAGATGCTAAATGTGAGTCTGGAAAGAGAGTTTACAGTCTAACCAGACACCTAGGTATTTATAGTTGTCCACATATTCTAGGTCAGAACCATCCAGAGTACTGATGCTTGTCGGGCGGGATGGTTATAGGTATGTAACAGTTTGGGTCTAGAGTGTCACCGCCTTTGAAGAGGGGGATGACCGCGGAAGCTTTCCAATCTTTGGGGATCTCAGACGATACGAGAGAGAGGATGAATATGCTAGTAATAGGGGGTTGCAACAATTTCAGCGGAACATTTTATAAAGAGGGTCCAGATTGTCTATTCCAAGCTGATTTGTAGGGATCCAGATTTTGCAGCTCTTTCAGAACATCAGCTGTCTGGAATTGGGTGAAGGAGAAGGGGGGGGGCCTTGGGCAAGTTGCTGCAGTGGGTGGTGAGATGTTGACTGGGGTAGGGGTAGCCAGGTGGAAAGCATGGCCAGCCGTAGAAAACTGCTTATTGAAATTATCGATTAATCGGTGGTGACAGTGTTTCCTAGTCTCAGTGCAGTGGGCAGCTGGAAGGAGGTGCTCTTATTCTCCATGGACTTTACAGTGTCCCAGAACTTTTTGGAATTAGTGCTACAGGAAGCAAATTTCTGTTTGAAAAAGCTAGCCTTAGCTTTCCTAACTGACTGTGTATTTTGGTTCCTGACTTCCCTGAAAAGTTGCATATCGCGGGGGTTATTCGATGCTAATGCAGAACGCCACAGGATGTTTTTGTGCTGGTCAAGGGCAGTCAAGTCTGGGGTGAATCAAGGGCTATATCTGTTCTTAGTTCTACATTTTTTGAATGGGGCATGCTTACTTAAGACGGTGAGGAAAGCACTTTTGAAGAGCAACCAGGCATCCTCTACTGACGGGATGAGGTCAATATCCTTCCGGGCCAGGTCGATTAGAAAGGCCTGCTCGCTGAAGTGTTTTAGGGAGTGATTGACAGTGATAAGGGCTGGTCGTTTGACCGCAGACCCGTTACGCAAGCAGGCAATGAGGCAGTGGTCGCTGAGATCCTGGTTGAAGACAGCAGAGGTGTATTTAGAGGGCAAGTTGGTCAGGATGATATCTAAGAGGGTGCCCATGTTTACGGATTTAGGGTTGTACCTGGTAGGTTCCTTGATAATTTGTGTGAGATTGAGGGCATCTAGCTTAGATTGTAGGATGGCTGGGGTGTTAAGCATGTCCCAGTTTAGGTCACCTAACAGTAGGAACTCTGAAGATAGATGGGGGCGATTAATTCACATTTGGTGTCCAGGGCACAACTGGGGGCTGAAGGGGGTCTATAACAAGCGGCAACAGTGAGAGACTTGTTTCTGGAAAGGTGGATTTTTAAAAGTAGAAGCTCGATTTGGGCACAGACCTGAATAGTATGACAGAACTCTGCAGGCTAACTCTGCCCCCTTTGGCAGTTCTATCTTGTCGGAAAATGTTATAGTTAGGGATGGAAATTTCATCATTTTTGGTTGCCTTTCTAAGCCAGGATTCAGACACGGCTAGGACATCCGGGTTGGCAGAGTGTGCTAAAACAGTGAATAAAACAAACTTAGGGAGGAGGCTTCTAATGTTAACATGCATGAAACCAAGGCTTTTACGGTTACAGAAGTCAACAAATGAGAGCGCCTGGGAAGTAGGAGTGGAGCAAGGCACTGCAGGGCCTGGACTAACCTCTACATCACCAGAGGAACAGAGGAGGAGCAGGGTAAGGGTACGGCTAAAGGCTATAAGAACTGGTCTTCTAGTGCGTTCGGAACAGAGAGTAAAAGGAGCAGATTTCTGGGTGCAGAAGAATAGATTCAATGCATAATGTACAGACAAGAGTATGGTAGGATGTGAGTACAGTGGAGGTAAACCTAGGCATTGAGTGATGATGAGAGAGGTTGTCTCTCTAGAGGCACCATTTAAGGCATATTGAGCAGGGCTGGAGGCTCTACAGTGAAATAAGACAAAAATCACTAACCAAAACTACAATAGACAAGGCATACTGACATTAGGGAGATGCATGTGTAGCCGGGTGATCATAGGGTCCCAGTGAGTAGCTAGGCGAGCTGGAGACACGGCAATTCAGACAGCTAGCAGGCCTTGCGCTAGCAGGCCTTGCGCTAGCAGGCTAGCAGATCGGACTCAGGGGGACGCGCAATGGAAGAGCCTGTTGAAACCCCCTCGGACGGTTACGTCGGCAGACCAGTCGTGATGGATCAGCGGGTCCAGGCCAATTGGCCAAAGAGGTATTGAAACCCAGGAATTCTCTGATAGATCTCTTCGGGCCTAGCTGAGCCTGGCTCGAGGCTAACTGGTGCTTGCTTCGGGACGGAGACGTTAGCCAGGAGTAGCCACTCGGATAGCAGCTAGCTAGCTGCGATGATCCGGTGTAAAGGTTCAGAGCTTGCGGTAAGAATCCGGAGATGTTCTTTAGGTTTCCCCCCTGTTACAGGCTGTTCTTTAGGTTTCCCCCCTGTTACAGGCTGTTCTTTAGGTTTCCCCCCTGTTACAGGCTGTTCTTTAGGTTTTCCCCTGTTACAGGCTGTTCTTTAGGTTTCCCCCCCTGTTACAGGCTGTTCTTTAGGTTTCCCCCTGTTACAGGCTGTTCTTTAGGTTTTCCCCTGTTACAGGCTGTTCTTTAGGGTTTCCCCTGTTACTGGCTGTTCTTTAGGTTTTCCCCTGTTACAGGCTGTTCTTTAGGTTTCCCCTGTTACAGGCTGTTCTTTAGGTTTTCCCCTGTTACAGGCTGTTCTTTAGGGTTTCCCCTGTTACAGGCTGTTCTTTAGGGTTCCTCCCTGTTACAGGCTGTTCTTTAGGGTTTCCCCTGTTACAGGCTGTTCTTTAGGTTTTCCCCTGTTACGGGCTGTTCTTTAGGTTTCCCCTGTTACAGGCTGTTCTTTCGGTTTTCCCCTGTTACAGGCTGTTCTTTAGGTTTCCTCCCTGTTACAGGCTGTTCTTTCGGTTTTCCCCTGTTACAGGCTGTTCTTTCGGTTTCCCCCTGTTACGGGCTGTTCTTTAGGTTTCCCCTGTTACGGGCTGTTCTTTCGGTTTCCCGCTGTTACAGGCTGTTCTTTAGGTTTCCCCCTGTTACAGGCTGTTCTTTAGGTTTTCCCCTGTTACGGGCTGTTCTTTAGGTTTCTCCCCCTGTTACAGGCTGTTCTTTAGGTTTCCCCCTGTTACAGGCTGTTCTTTCGGTTTTCCCCTGTTACAGGCTGTTCTTTAGGTTTTCCCCCTGTTACAGGCTGTTCTTTAGGTTTCCTCCCTGTTACAGGCTGTTCTTTAGGTTTCCCCTGTTACGGGCTATTCTTTAGGTTTTCCCCTGTTACAGGCTGTTCTTTAGGTTTTCCCCCCTGTTACAGGCTGTTCTTTAGGGTTTCCCCTGTTACAGGCTGTTCTTTAGGGTTCCTCCCTGTTACAGGCTGTTCTTTAGGTTTCCTCCCTGTTACAGGCTGTTCTTTAGGTTTCCCCCTGTTACAGGCTGTTCTTTAGGTTTTCCCCTGTTACAGGCTGTTCTTTAGGGTTTCCCCTGTTACTGGCTGTTCTTTAGGTTTTCCCCTGTTACAGGCTGTTCTTTAGGTTTCCCCTGTTACAGTCTGTTCTTTAGGTTTTCCCCTGTTACAGGCTGTTCTTTAGGGTTTCCCCTGTTACAGGCTGTTCTTTAGGGTTCCTCCCTGTTACAGGCTGTTCTTTAGGGTTTCCCCTGTTACAGGCTGTTCTTTAGGTTTTCCCCTGTTACAGGCTGTTCTTTAGGTTTTCCCCTGTTACGGGCTGTTCTTTAGGTTTCTCCCCCTGTTACAGGCTGTTCTTTAGGTTTCCCCCTGTTACAGGCTGTTCTTTCGGTTTTCCCCTGTTACAGGCTGTTCTTTCGGTTTTCCCCTGTTACAGGCTGTTCTTTAGGTTTCCCCCTGTTACAGGCTGTTCTTTAGGTTTTCCCCTGTTACAGGCTGTTCTTTAGGGTTTCCCATGTTACAGGCTGTTCTTTAGGTTTTCCCCCTGTTACAGGCTGTTCTTTAGGTTTTCCCCTGTTACAGGCTTTTCTTTAGGGTTCCCCCCTGTTACAGGCTGTTCTTTAGGTTTTCCCCTGTTACAGGCTGTTCTTTAGGTTATCCCCTGTTACAGGCTGTTCTTTAGGGTTTCCCCTGTTACAGGCTGTTCTTTAGGGTTTCCCATGTTACAGGCTGTTCTTTAGGTTTTCCCCTGTTACAGGCTGTTCTTTAGGGTTTCCCCTGTTACAGGCTGTTCTTTAGGTTTTCCCCTGTTACAGGCTGTTCTTTAGGTTTCCCCTGTTACGGGCTGTTCTTTAGGTTTTCCCCTGTTACGGGCTGTTCTTTAGGTTTCCCCCTGTTACAGGCTGTTCTTTAGGTTTTCCCCTGTTACAGGCTGTTCTTTAGGTTTTCCCCTGTTACAGGCTGTTCTATAGGGTTCCTCCCTGTTACAGGCTGTTCTTTAGGTTTTCCCCTGTTACAGGCTGTTCTTTAGGTTTCCCCTGTTACAGGCTGTTCTTTAGGTTTTCCCCTGTTACAGGCTGTTCTTTAGGGTTTCCCCCTGTTACAGGCTGTTCTTTAGGGTTCCTCCCTGTTACAGGCTGTTCTTTAGGGTTTCCCCTGTTACAGGCTGTTCTTTAGGTTTTCCCCTGTTACAGGCTGTTCTTTAGGTTTTCCCCTGTTACAGGCTGTTCTTTAGGGTTTCCCCTGTTACAGGCTGTTCTTTAGGTTTTCCCCGTTACGGGCTGTTCTTTAGGTTTCCCCCGTTACGGGCTGTTCTTTAGGTTTTCCCCTGTTACAGGCTGTTCTTTAGGTTTTCCCCTGTTACAGGCTGTTCTTTAGGTTTCCTCCCTGTTACAGGCTGTTCTTTCGGTTTCCCCCTGTTACAGGCTGTTCTTTAGGTTTCCCCCTGTTACGGGCTGTTCTTTAGGTTTCCCCTGTTACAGGCTGTTCTTTCGGTTTCCCCCTGTTACAGGCTGTTCTTTAGGTTTCCCCCTGTTACAGGCTGTTCTTTAGGTTTTCCCCTGTTACAGGCTGTTCTTTAGGTTTCCCCCCTGTTACAGGCTGTTCTTTAGGTTTCCCCCTGTTACAGGCTGTTCTTTCGGTTTTCCCCTGTTACAGGCTGTTCTTTCGGTTTTCCCCTGTTACAGGCTGTTCTTTAGGTTTCCCCTGTTACAGGCTGTTCTTTAGGTTTCCTCCTTGTTACAGGCTGTTCTTTCGGTTTCCCCCCTGTTACAGGCTGTTCTTTCGGTTTTCCCCTGTTACAGGCTGTTCTTTAGGTTTCCCCACTGTTACAGGCTGTTCTTTCGGTTTTCCCCTGTTACAGGCTGTTCTTTAGGTTTCCCCCTGTTACAGGCTGTTCTTTAGGTTTTCCCCTGTTACAGGCTGTTCTTTAGGTTTTCCCCTGTTACAGGCTGTTCTTTAGGGTTCCTCCCTGTTACAGGCTGTTCTTTAGGGTTCCTCCCTGTTACAGGCTGTTCTTTAGGGTTCCTCCCTGTTACAGGCTGTTCTTTAGGTTTTCCCCTGTTACAGGCTGTTCTTTAGATTTCCCCCTGTTACAGGCTGTTCTTTAGGGTTCCTCCCTGTTACAGGCTGTTCTTTAGGTTTTCCCCTGTTACGGGCTGTTCTTTAATAAAAGTAAGCTACCGGAGACAACTTATCTGGCTTTACCTGCTGAACGTGCTTTACCTGCTGAACGTGCTTTACCTGCTGAACGTGCTTTACCTGCTGAACGTGCTTTACCTGCTGAACGGGCTGAACTGTAGAATGAGCTGTGGAATGTGTACTAGCTGGACGTACCGCCTGGTATGAGCTGTAGAATTTGTACTAGCTGGATGTACCGCCTGGTATGAGCTGTGGAATGTGTACTAGCTGGATGTACCGCCTGGTATGAGCTGTGGAATGTGTACTAGCTGGATGTACCGCCTGGTATGAGCTGTAGAATGTGTACTAGCTGGATGTACCGCCTGGTATGAGCTGTGGAATGTGTACTAGCTGGACGTACCGCCTGGCATGACCTGGCCCACGTCCTGCACTGTGAGGACAGAGAGCTTCTCCTCGGTGTCAACCCGGATCACACTGTGGCTCAGACCACTCATGGACAGAACCGCCTTCCCTGGTGGAGGGACGCCCGACTCCGGAGGTCTGAGGAACCAACATTTATATACAGTATGGTTATATAGGTAAACTAACAGAACTGCCTTCCCTGGTGGAGGGACAACTGACTCTGGAGGGGAAACAGACACAGATAGTGCCTTCAGAAAGTATTCATACCCCTTGACTTACTGCACATTCTGTTGTGTTACAACCTGAATTCAAAATGGATTAAATTGTTTGTTTTTCTCACCCATCTACACACAATACCCTAGAATGACAAAGTGAAAACATGTTTTTAAGAATTTACATACAGAAATATCTCACAGTATTTACATTTATATACAGGGAAGAGGGCACGACAAAACCTATTCCCCCTCAAGAGACTGAAAAGATTTGGCATGGGTCCTCAGATCCTCAAAAGGTTCTACAGCTGCACCCTCGAGAGCATCCTGACTGGTTGCATCACTGCCTGGTATGGCTACTGCTCGGCCTCCGACCGCAAGACACTAGAGTTGGTAGTGCGTACGGCCCAGTACATCACCGGAGCCAAGCTTCCTGCCATCCAGGACCTCTAAACCAGGCGGTGTCAGAGGAAGGCCCTATAAAATTGTCAAAGACTCCAGCCACCTTAGTCATAGACTGTTCTCTCTGCTACCACACGGCAAGCGGTACCAGTGCACCAAGTCTAGGTCCAAGAGGCTCCTAAATTGCTTCTACCCCCCCAAGCCATAAGACTCCTGAACAACTAATCAAATGCCTACCCAGACTATTTGCATTGCCCCCCCCCTCCACACTGCTGCTACTCTCTGTTACTATCTATGCATAGTCACTTTAATAACTCTACCTACATGTACATTACCTCAATTACCTCGACAACGGTGCCCCCTGTATATAGCCTCCACATTGACTCTGTACCGGTACCCCCCTGTATATAGCCTCCACATTGACTCTGTACCGGTACCCCCCTGTATATAGCCTCCACATTGACTCTGTACCGGTACCCCCTGTATATAGCCTCCACATTGACTCTGTACCGGTACCCCCTGTATATAGCCTCCACATTGACTCTGTACCGGTGCCCCCTGTATATAGCCTCCACATTGACTCTGTACCGGTACCCCCTGTATATAGCCTCCACATTGACTCTGTACCGTAACACCCTGTATATAGCCTCCACATTGACTCTGTACCGTAATACCCTGTATATAGCCTCCACATTGACTCTGTACCGTAACACCCTGTATATAGCCTCCACATTGACTCTGTACCATAATACCCTGTATATAGCCTCCAAATTGACTCTGTACCGTAACACCCTGTATATAGCCTCCACATTGACTCTGTGCCATAATACCCTGTATATAGCCTCCACATTGACTCTGTGCCATAATACCCTGTATATAGCCTCCACATTGACTCTGTACCGGTGCCCCCTGTATATAGCCTCCACATTGACTCTGTACCGTAACACCCTGTATATAGCCTCCACATTGACTCTGTACCGTAACACCCTGTATATAGCCTCCACATTGACTCTGTACCGTAACACCCTGTATATAGCCTCCACATTGACTCTGTACCGTAACACCCTGTATATAGCCTCCACATTGACTCTGTACCATAACACCCTGTATATAGCCTCCACATTGACTCTGTACCGTAACACCCTGTATATAGCCTCCACATTGACTCTGTGCCATAATACCCTGTATATAGCCTCCACATTGACTCTGTGCCATAATACCCTGTATATAGCCTCCACATTGACTCTGTGCCATAATACCCTGTATATAGCCTCCACATTGACTCTGTGCCATAATACCCTGTATATAGCCTCCACATTGACTCGGTACCGGTGCCCCCTGTATATAGCCTCCACATTGACTCTGTACCGTAACACCCTGTATATAGCCTCCACATTGACTCTGTACCGTAACACCCTGTATATAGCCTCCACATTGACTCTGTGCCATAATACCCTGTATATAGCCTCCACATTGACTCTGTGCCATAATACCCTGTATATAGCCTCCACATTGACTCTGTACCGTAACACCCTGTATATAGCCTCCACATTGACTCTGTACCGTAACACCCTGTATATAGCCTCCACATTGACTCTGTACCGTAATACCCTGTATATAGCCTCCACATTGACTCTGTACCGTAATACCCTGTATATAGCCTCCACATTGACTCTGTACCGTAATACCCTGTATATAGCCTCCACATTGACTCTGTACCGGTACCCCCTGTATATAGCCTCCACGTTGACTCTGTACCGTAACACCCTGTATATAGCCTCCACATTGACTCTGTACCGTAATACCCTGTATATAGCCACGCTACTGTTATTTCCTGCTGCTCTTTAATCATGTTATTCTTATCTCTTACTTTTTTTTTTTTGTATTTCAATACAACTGTATTGTTGGTTAAGGGCTTGTAAGTAGCAGTTCACTGTAAGGTCTACACCTGTTGTATTCAGCATTTCACTATAAGGTCTACTACACCTGTTGTATTCAGCATTTCACTGTGAGGTCTACTACACCTGTTGTATTCAGCATTTCACTGTAAGGTCTACTACACCTGTTGTATTCAGCATTTCACTGTGAGGTCTACTACACCTGTTGTATTCAGCATTTCACTGTAAGGTCTACTACACCTGTTGTATTCAGCATTTCACTGTAAGGTCTACTACACCTGTTGTATTCAGCATTTCACTGTGAGGTCTACTACACCTGTTGTATTCAGCATTTCACTGTGAGGTCTACTACACCTGTTGTATTCAGCATTTCACTGTGAGGTCTACTACACCTGTTGTATTCAGCATTTCACTGTGAGGTCTACTACACCTGTTGTATTCAGCATTTCACTGTGAGGTCTACTACACCTGTTGTATTCAGCATTTCACTGTAAGGTCTACTACACCTGTTGTATTCAGCATTTCACTGTAAGGTCTACACCTGTTGTATTCGGCGCATTAAACAAATACAATTTGATTTGATTTAAACCCTGAGTGAATACTTTGAAGAAGCACCTTTGACAGTGATTATAGCTGTGAGTCTTTCTAGGGAGGTCTCTAAGAGCTTTCCACACCTGGATTTGGCAACATTTTCCTATTATTCTTTTCAAATTTTTCAAGCTCTTTCAAATTGGTTGTTGATCATCGCTAGACAGCCATTTTCTGGTCTCGCAGTAGATTTTAGTCCAAACTGTAACTCAGCCAGGAACATTCACTGTCTTCTTGGTAAGCAACCCCAGTGTATATTTGGCCTTGTGTTTTAGATTATTGTCCTGCTGAAAGGGGAATTCATGTCCCAGTGTCTGGTGGAAAGCAGAAAACCAGGTTTTCCTCTTGGATTTTGCCTGTGCTTAGCTCCTGTCATGACTCTCCTGTGAGGATCCAAAAGGATCCAGTGGATCAGCTCTCTCTCTCCCGCAGAGGGGAAGAGGGATGGATGTGGGGGTTTTACAACACCTTACTCGATCGTAAACCATAGGCAGCAGACGATTCCTTTTGGTGCCTAGTTTGGGTGATCGGAATGTCTGTGTGCCTTATGAAGAGTTTACAGCCCAAAACTACAACATCAAACAATGGTCACCAGGACAATATATTTCATCCTTCGAATGTTGGTAATGATGAGATAAAGAACGTGAAAGATGAATGTTTATTTTGTGATGTCATTAAAAGTTGAATGACGACGTTGTAACAAAAACATTGTAACTTGGTCTTTCACAACGTGAATCATGTTTACATCCTTTACGTTGTGTAGAAAATATCCAGGATAAAGAGAATGTTTTTGTGACGATAACATTGTATTTTTAGTTCTCTAATGAGAGAGTAAATGTTGATATCTTGCCTCGTAACTAGCCCAGGGAACCCAGAGAGCGTGTCAGTGTGACGTAAACACCCCTTTTGACCCGAGGGCATAAAGCGTTTGAGTTAAGAATTAACCTATCAGACTAGAATGACAACGCGCTGCAGCTGAGGTCTACAATTATTCACAACCCCAAAACGCAACACGAGGTCGAAGACAAAGGAACCTCTTAACAATAAATGTTACGGTTGAGTAGCTGTTCTAAGTACTGTGTCTTAGAAGGTCAATTTAAGCAGGACCATCCGGTTATTCTCTCCAAATCATCGTTGCCTACACTGCTCTCATCACCACTCTGGGATCATCAACACGGCTGATTAGCCGTCCTCAGGAGACCACTCTGGGATCATCAACACGGCTGATCAGGAGACCACTCTGGGATCATCAACACGGCTGATTAGCCGTCCTCAGGAGACCACTCTGGGATCATCAACACGGCTGATTAGCCGTCCTCAGGAGACCACTCTGGGGATCATCAACACGGCTGATTAGCCGTCCTCAGGAGACCACTCTGGGGTCATCAACACGGCTGATTAGCCGTCCTCAGGAGACCACTCTGGGATCATCAACACGGCTGATCAGCCGTCTTCAGGAGACCACTCTGGGATCATCAACACGGCTGATCAGGAGACCACTCTGGGGGTCATCAACACGGCTGATTAGGAGACCACTCTGGGATCATCAACACGGCTGATTAGGAGACCACTCTGGGGGTCATCAACACGGCTGATTAGGAGACCACTCTGGGGGTCATCAACACGGCTGATTAGGAGACCACTCTGGGGATCATCAACACGGCTGATCAGGAGACCACTCTGGGATCATCAACACGGCTGATCAGGAGACCACTCTTCCAGAACGAGTGCACGTAAACAGACAACTAAGAAGGACAGAGTGACATCTTGTCAACAATCAGAGACTTACCCACATTTCTAATGAGTTCATTGTTACATGATTCATTTAATCGAGAAATAATTAAACGTAGTAGGTAATTATTCGATAAATAGCAGTCACCACCTTCATGATAGTCACGTCACGTCACTCTATATTCTGTAATAAAATGTATCCTGAAAAACTCCCCAGTACTTAACAATTACAAGGATACCCATAACATGATGCAGCCACCACTAAGTTGGAAAATATGAAGAGTGGTACTCAGTAATGTGTGGTATTGGATTGTCCAAACATAATACTTTGTATTCATGACATTTTTTTTTTCAGTATTACTTTACTGACTTGATGCAAA
The DNA here is from genome assembly GCF_901001165.1 of Salmo trutta. Classification (NCBI taxonomy): domain Eukaryota; kingdom Metazoa; phylum Chordata; class Actinopteri; order Salmoniformes; family Salmonidae; genus Salmo; species Salmo trutta. The sequence continues at coordinate 420,780 of NC_042976.1, forward strand.
GCTTCGTTCTTTTCACTCTGTCCTTCAGGTTAGTATTGTGGAGTAACTACAATGTTGTTGATCCATCCTCTGTTTTCTATCACAGCCATTAAACCGTTTTAAAGTCACCATTGGCCTCATGGTGAAATCAGAGGTGGGAATACTTATGTAAATTAGATATTTCTGTGTTTTCATTTTCAATATATTAGCAAAAATGTCTAAAAACATGTTTTCACTTTGTCATTAAATGTTATTGTTTGTAGGGTGAGAAAAAAAATATTTGATCCACTTTGAATTCAGGTTGTAACAACAAGGGGCGGCAGGTAGGCTAGTGGTTAGAGCGTTGGACCAGTAACCAGCAGGTAGCCTAGTGGTTAGAGCGTTGGGCCAGTAACCAGCAGGTAGCCTAGTGGTTAGAGCGTTGGGCCAGTAACCAGCAGGTAGCCTAGTGGTTAGAGCGTTGGGCCAGTAACCAGCAGGTAACCTAGTGGTTAGAGCGTTGGGCCAGTAACCAGCAGGTAGGCTAGTGGTTAGAGCGTTGGGCCAGTAACCAGCAGGTAGCCTAGTGGTTAGAGCGTTGGACCAGTAACCAGCAGGTAGCCTAGTGGTTAGAGCGTTGGGCCAGTAACCAGCAGGTAGGCTAGTGGTTAGAGCGTTGGGCCAGTAACCAGCAGGTAGCCTAGCGGTTAGAGCGTTGGGCCAGTAACCAGCAGGTAGCCTAGCGGTTAGAGCGTTGGGCCAGTAACCAGCAGGTAGCCTTGTGGTTAGAGCGTTGGGCCAGTAACCAGCAGGTAGCCTAGTGGTTAGAGCGTTGGGCCAGTAACCAGCAGGTAGCCTAGTGGTTAGAGCGTTGGGCCAGTAACCAGCAGGTAGCCTAGTGGTTAGAGCGTTGGGCCAGTAACCAGCAGGTAGCCTAGTGGTTAGAGCGTTGGGCCAGTAGCTAGCAGGTAGCCTAGTGGTTAGAGCGTTGGGCCAGTAACCAGCAGGTAGGCTAGTGGTTAGAGCGTTGGGCCAGTAACCAGCAGGTAGCCTAGTGGTTAGAGCGTTGGGCCAGTAACCAGCAGGTAACCTAGTGGTTAGAGCGTTGGGCCAGTAACCAGCAGGTAGGCTAGTGGTTAGAGCGTTGGGCCAGTAACCAGCAGGTAGCCTAGTGGTTAGAGCGTTGGACCAGTAACCAGCAGGTAGCCTAGTGGTTAGAGCGTTGGGCCAGTAACCAGCAGGTAGGCTAGTGGTTAGAGCGTTGGGCCAGTAACCAGCAGGTAGCCTAGTGGTTAGAGCGTTGGGCCAGTAACCAGCAGGTAGCCTAGTGGTTAGAGCGTTGGGCCAGTAACCAGCAGGTAGCCTAGTGGTTAGAGCGTTGGGCCAGTAACCAGCAGGTAGCCTAGTGGTTAGAGCGTTGGGCCAGTAACCAGCAGGTAGCCTAGTGGTTAGAGCGTTGGGCCAGTAACCAGCAGGTAGCCTAGTGGTTAGAGCGTTGGGCCAGTAACCAGCAGGTAGCCTAGTGGTTAGAGCGTTGGGCCAGTAACCAGCAGGTAGCCTAGTGGTTAGAGCGTTGAGCCAGTAACCAGCAGGTAGCCTAGTGGTTAGAGCGTTGGGCCAGTAGCCAGCAGGTAGCCTAGTGGTTGGAGCGTTGGGCCAGTAACCAGCAGGTAGGCTAGTGGTTAGAGCGTTGGGCCAGTAACCAGCAGGTAGCCTAGTGGTTAGAGCGTTGGGCCAGTAACCAGCAGGTAGGCTAGTGGTTAGAGCGTTGGGCCAGTAACCAGCAGGTAGCCTAGTGGTTAGAGCGTTGGGCCAGTAACCAGCAGGTAGCCTAGTGGTTAGAGCGTTGGGCCAGTAACCAGCAGGTAGGCTAGTGGTTAGAGCGTTGGGCCAGTAACCAGCAGGTAGCCTAGTGGTTAGAGCGTTGGGCCAGTAACCAGCAGGTAGCCTAGTGGTTAGAGCGTTGGGCCAGTAACCAGCAGGTAGCCTAGTGGTTAGAGCGTTGGGCCAGTAACCAGCAGGTAGCCTAGTGGTTAGAGCGTTGGGCCAGTAACCAGCAGGTAGCCTAGTGGTTAGAGCGTTGGACCAGTAACCAGCAGGTGGCCTAGTGGTTAGAGCGTTGGACCAGTAACCAGCAGGTAGTCTAGTGGTTAGAGCGTTGGACCAGTAACCAGCAGGTAGTCTAGTGGTTAGAGCGTTGGACCAGTAACCAGCAGGTAGCCTAGTGGTTAGAGCGTTGGGCCAGTAACCAGCAGGTAGCCTAGTGGTTAGAGCGTTGGACCAGTAACCAGCAGGGTAGCCTAGTGGTTAGAGCGTTGGGCCAGTAACCAGCAGGTAGTCTAGTGGTTAGAGCGTTGGGCCAGTAACCAGCAGGTAGCCTAGTGGTTAGAGCGTTGGGCCAGTAACCAGCAGGGTAGCCTAGTGGTTAGAGCGTTGGGCCAGTAACCAGCAGGTAGCCTAGTGGTTAGATCGTTGGGCCAGTAACCAGCAGGTAGCCTAGTGGTTAGAGCGTTGGACTAGTAACCGAAAGGTTGCTAGATCGAATCCCTGAGCTGACAAGGTAAAAATCTGTCGTTCTGCCCCTGAACAAGGCAGTTAACCCACTGTTCCCCGGTGACTTGCCTTGTTAAATAAAGGTCAAATAAAAAAAAATAAAAAAAATGTGGATTAGGTCAAGGAGGATTCTCTGTCTGATGTAACAGCATGTTGGTTTTCATACAGCTCGGCGTACCTTCGGATGGCGACCGTCATGCCCTCAGCAGAGCTGGCACATGGACAGATCACCTCAGGACGTAGCCCTCGTGCCTGGAACACGTTCAGGAAGGCGTCACACGAGGATATCGACCCTGTTCACAGACACATCAGATCAGTCCTGAGGCGTGGGAACTAAGTCTTTGTGATACAGTATGTTATAGTGTCAAGACTTACAGAGCTCAGTAACCGTGTGTACTGGCAGTATAGTACTGGCAGTATAGCGTGTACTGGCAGTATAGTACTGGCAGTATAGCGTGTACTGGCAGTATGTACTGGCAGTATGTACTGGCAGTATAGTATGTACTGGCAGTATAGTATGTACTGGCAGTATAGTACTGGCAGTGTAGTATGTACTGGCAGTATAGTATGTACTGGTAGTATAGTATGTACTGGCAGTATAGTACTGGCAGTATAGTGTGTACTGGCAGTATAGTACACAGGCAGTGTGTACTGGCAGTATAGTATGTACTGGCAGTATAGTACTGGCAGTATAGTGTATACTGGTAGTATAGTATGTACTGGCAGTATAGTACGCACAGGCAGTGTGTACTGGCAGTATAGTATGTACAGGCAGTATGTACTGGCAGTATAGTGTGTACTGGCAGTATGTACTGGCAGTATAGTATGTACAGGCAGTATAGTACTGGCAGTATAGTGTGTACTGGCAGTACGTACTGGCAGTATAGTATGTACTGGCAGTATGTACTGGCAGGAAAGTATGTACAGGCAGTATGTACTGGCAGTATAGTATGTACAGGCAGTGTGTACTGGCAGTATAGTATGTACAGGCAGTATAGTACTGGCAGTATAGTATGTACTGGCAGTATGTACTGGCAGTATAGTATGTACAGGCAGTGTGTACTGGCAGTATAGTATGTACAGGCAATGTGTACTGGCAGTATAGTATGTACAGGCAGTATGTACTGGCAGTATAGTATGTACAGGCAGTGTGTACTGGCAGTATAGTATGTACAGGCAGTGTGTACTGGCAGTATAGTATGTACAGGCAGTATGTACTGGCAGTATAGTATGTACAGGCAGTGTGTACTGGCAGTATAGTATGTACAGGCAATGTGTACTGGCAGTATAGTATGTACAGGCAGTATGTACTGGCAGTATAGTATGTACAGGCAGTGTGTACTGACAGTATAGTATGTACAGGCAGTGTGTACTGGCAGTATAGTATGTACAGGCAGTATGTACTGGCAGTATAGTATGTACTGGCAGTATAGTATGTACAGGCAGTGTGTACTGGCAGTATAGTGTGTACTGGCAGTATAGTATGTACAGGCAGTTAGCTCCATCAGTATGTATTGTGTACAGTAGATGATGTAGTAGTTAGACTTACAGGGGTTAGCTCCATCAGTATGTATTGTGTACAGTACTGTGTACAGTAGATGTAGTATTTAGACTTACAGGGGTTAGCTCCATCAGTATGTATTGTGTACAGTAGATGATGTAGTAGTTAGACTTACAGGGGTTAGCTCCATCAGTATGTATTGTGTACAGTAGATGATGTAGTAGTTAGACTTACAGGGGTTAGCTCCATCAGTATGTATTGTGTACAGTAGATGATGTAGTAGTTAGACTTACAGGGGTTAGCTCCATCAGTATGTATTGTGTACAGTAGATGATGTAGTAGTTAGACTTACAGGGGTTAGCTCCATCAGTATGTATTGTGTACAGTAGATGTTGTAGTATTTAGACTTACAGGGGTTAGCTCCATCAGTATGCATTGTGTACAGTACTGTGTACAGTAGATGTAGTATTTAGACTTACAGGGGTTAGCTCCATCAGTATGCATTGTGTACAGTAGATGTAGTAGTGTTTAGACTTACAGGGGTTAGCTCCATCGGTATGTATTGTGTACAGTACTGTGTACAGTAGATGTAGTATTTAGACTTACAGGGGTTAGCTCCATCAGTATGTATTGTGTACAGTAGATGATGTAGTAGTTAGACTTACAGGGGTTAGCTCCATCAGTATGTATTGTGTACAGTAGATGTAGTAGTTAGACTTACAGGGGTTAGCTCCATCAGTATGTGTTGTGTACAGTAGATGTAGTAGTTAGACTTACAGGGCTTAGCTCCATCAGTATGTATTGTGTACAGTAGATGTAGTAGTTAGACTTACAGGGGTTAGCTCCATCAGTATGTATTGTGTACAGTAGATGTAGTAGTTAGACTTACAGGGGTTAGCTCCATCAGTTACTATGAGCATCCTCAGAGAGCTCAGGCTGACGTCTCTCTGGTCTCTCTGGGCCAACAGGGACCAGTGCATGTCTCTGGACTTCACCACAGCTACACGCGCTACAGAGACACAGTGTTTAGCCAATCACAACGAGCCTCACACAGCGCTCAGCCAATCACAATGAGCCTCACACAGCGCTCAGCCAATCACAGCAGGATAGACAATAAGAGAAGACTCACTCACTGACCATAGTGACCAAGACAGACACTGTCTAAAGACACCACATTGAGCAGAACCTGGACCCCTCCTCACCTTTGTAAGTGTGAACCTGGACCCCTCCTCACCTTTTGTGTGAACCTTGACCCCTCCTCACCTTTATAAGTGTGAACCTGGACCCCTCCTCACCTTTATAAGTGTGAACACCTGGACCCCTCCTCACCTTTATAAGTGTGAACCTGGACCCCTCCTCACCTTTTGTGTGAACCTTGACCCCTCCTCACCTTTGTAAGTGTGAACCTTCTGAATCCAGGAGAGAGGGTTGACCTTCATCAGGGAGTAGGGGATGCTGATCACGTGCATCCTGGTCATCACACTCTGCCAGGAAGCAGCAACATGGTGGTGAACACAGGGACAGTAGGACAGTATTTACCTGGTTAGTCTCTGCAGTGTCCATCACACACCATGTCAGGAGAACACTGACAATACAAGTCATGTCACACAACTTTAGTCTGAACAGTACCAGCTAGCATTTCAAACCCAGGCGTGTATGTGCGTGCGTGCGTGCGTGCGTGTGTGTGCGTGTGTGTGTGTGCGGTGTGTAGTCTATGTATAGTGGTTGAAAAAGTACCCAACAGTCATACAGAAGTAAAAGTGAATGTCACCCAGTAAAATACTACTTGAGTTAAAGTCTAAAAGTATTTGGTTTTAAATATACTTAAGTATCAAAAGTAAATGTATGAGTATAAATAATTTAAAATGTGTTCTATTAAGCAAACCAGACGGCACCATTATCTTGTTTATAAAATGTAGGGATAGCCAGGGGCGCACTCCAACACTCAGACACCTTTACCAATGAATAATGTGTTTAGTGAGTCCACCAGATCAAAGGCAGTAGGGATGACAAGGGATGTTCTCTTGATTGTGTGAATTTGTGAAGTGTGTGAATTTGACAATTTTCCCGTCCTGCTAAGAATTCAAAATGTAACGAGTACATTTGGGTGTCATGGAAAATGCATGGAGTAAAAAGTACATTATTTTCTTTGGGAATGTACAAATATATATAGTAAAGTACAGATAGCCCAAAAAACTACTTAAGTAGTACATTAGTGTTTTACTGAAGTACTTTACACCACTATGTATAATGAGCGTACGAAGAGAAACTCACAGTGAGAACCCCGTGCCACAGTCCCGCATCTCTCTTGAAGTCCAGGACGTTGCAAATGGTCTCAGCTGGAACAGAAACAATTAATCACTTATTAAATCCAATATTAAAGCTCCACGGTTTCCCTTTGTCACTGGCCACATAAAGCCTTGATGACACTAAATCCCCTCCTGAAAACAGAATTAAAGTGTGACCTTGATATGGTTCTGAATTACATTTTCATCAAATTGTGTTTTTTGGCAGAAATGCCTTCTGGAACATGTGAACTTTCATGTGCCTCAATAACAAACTTCCATAACTACGAATAAATCAGCCGGGCTAGACAATCTGGACCCTCTCTTCCTAAAATTATCCGCCGCCATTGTCGCAACCCCTATTACTAGCCTGTTCAACCTCTCTTTCGTATCGTCTGAGATTCGTAAAGATTGGAAAGCGGCAGAGGTCATCCCCCTCTTCAAAGGGGGAGACACTCTAGACCCAAATTGTTACAGACCTATATCCATCCTGCCTTGCCTCTCTAAAGTCTTCGAAAGCCAATTGAACAAACAGATCACCGACCATCTCAAATCCCACCGTACCTTCTCCGCTATGCAATCTGGTTTCCGAGCTGGTCACGGGTGCACCTCAGCCACGCTCAAGGTCCTAAACAATATCATAACCACCATCGATAAAAAACAGTACTGTGCAGCCGTCTTCATCGACCTGGCCAAGGCTTTCTACTCTGTCAATCACCGTATTCTTATCGGCAGACTCAACAGCCTTGGTTTCTCTAATGATTGCCTCGCCTGGTTCACCAACTACTTCTCAAACAGAGTGCAGTGTGTCAAATCGGAGGGCCTGTTGTCCGGACCTCTGGCAGTCTCTATGGGGGTACCACAGGGTTCAATTCTCGGGCCGACTCTTTTCTCTGTATATATCAATGATGTCGCTCTTGCTGCTGGTGATTCTTTGATCCACCTCTATGCAGACGACACCATTCTGTATACATCTGGCCCTTCTTTGGACACTGTGTTTACTAACCTCCAGACCAGCTTCAACACCATACAACACTCCTTCTGTGGCTGCATTGTGTGCAAACCTGGTCAAGAACTACAGGAAACGTATGATCTCTGTAATTGCAAACAAAGGTTTCTGTACCGAATATTAAGTTCTGCTTTTCTGATGTATCAAATACTTATGTCATGCAATAAAATGCAAATTAATTACTTAAAAATCATACAATGTGATTTTCTGGATTTTTGTTTTAGATTACGTCTCTCACAGTTGAAGTGTACCTATGATAAAAATTACAGACCTCTACATGCTTTGTAAGTAGGAAAACCTGCAAAATCGGCAGTGTATCAAATACTTGTTCTCCCCACTCTAGGTCCAAGCTGGCTCAACTGTTCTACCTTGTTAGCTAGCAAATAGATCCAAGCTGGCTCAACTTGAAATATAAAGATAAGCTGGCTACTCACTAGCATGTGGGCTAATCACTAGCGCGTGGGCTAATCACTAGCGCGTGGGCTAATCACTAGCGCGTGGGCTAATCACTAGCGGGTGGGCTAACCACTAGCGCGTGGGCTAATCACTAGCGCGTGGGCTAATCACTAGCGCGTGGGCTAATCACTAGCGCGTGGGCTAATCACTAGCGCGTGGGCTAATCACTAGCGCGTGGGCTAATCACTAGCACGTGGGCTAATCACTAGCACGTGGGCTTGAAAGATTGTTGATGAGACCTGTGTTCATTTTCTATAGACTAAGGCCTGCTACAAAAAGTTAGTCATTATTAGTGAATGTGCATTATGCATGGCTGTAGTTACATTTGTAACAAAAAAATTGTATTTTCATAGACTTCAAAGCCAGATCAAATCAAAATTGTCACATGTGCTGAAAACAATAGGTGTAGACCTTACAGTGAAATGCTGAATACAACAGGTGTAGACCTTACAGTGAAATGCTGACTTACAAGCCCTTAACCAACAATACAGTAAAAAAAAAATATAATAATAATTAAAGAGCAGCAGTAAAATAACAATAGCGGGGCTATATACAGGGTATTACGGTACAGAGTCAATGTGGAGGCTATATACAGGGTGTTACGGTACAGAGTCAATGTGGAGGCTATATACAGGGGGTACCGGTACAGAGTCAATGTGGAGGCTATATACAGGGTGTTACGGTACTGAGTCAATGTGGAGGCTATATACAGGGTATTACGGTACAGAGTCAATGTGGAGGCTATATACAGGGGGTACTGGTACAGAGTCAAGGTGGAGACTATATACAGGGGGTTACCAGTACAGAGTCAATGTGGAGGCTATATACAGGGGGTACTGGTACAGAGTCAATGTGGAGGCTATATACAGGGGGTACCGGTACAGAGTCAATGCGGAGGCTATATACAGTGTATTACAGTACAGAATCAATGTCAATACAGGGTGTTACGGTACAGAGTTAATGTGGAGGCTATATACAGGGTATTACGGTACAGAGTCAATGTGGAAGCTATATACAGGGTGTTACGGTACAGAGTCAATGTGGAGGATATATACAGGGGGTACTGGTACAGAGTCAATGTGGAGGCTATATACAGGGGGTACCGGTACAGAGTCAATGTGGAGGCTATATACAGGGGGTACCGGTACAGAGTCAATGTGGAGGCTATATACAGGGGGTACCGGTACAGAGTCAATGTGGAGGCTATATACAGGGGGTACCGGTACAGAGTCAATGTGGAGGCTATATACAGGGGGTACCGGTACAGAGTCAATGTGGAGGCTATATACAGGGGGTATCGGTACAGAGTCAATGTGGAGGCTATATACAGGGGGTACCGGTACAGAGTCAATGTGGAGGCTATATACAGGGGGTACCGGTACAGAGTCAATGTGGAGGCTATATACAGGGGGTATCGGTACAGAGTCAATGTGGAGGCTATATACAGGGTATTACAATTAATCTTCTCCTTTCCCCCTTCTGATAACCAGGTGGCGAATCGCATCTCTGCATGTCTGGCAGACATATCAGTGTGGATGACGGATCACCACCTCAAGCTGAACCTCGGCAAGACGGAGCTGCTCTTCCTCCCGGGGAAGGACTGCCCGTTCCATGATCTCGCCATCACGGTGGACAACTCCATTGTGTCCTCCTCCCAGAGTGCTAAGAGCCTCGGCGTGACCCTGGACAACACCCTGTCTTTCTCCGCTAACATCAAGGCGGTGACCCGATCCTGTAGGTTCATGCTCTACAACATTCGCAGAGTACGACCCTGCCTCACACAGGAAGCGGCGCAGGTCCTAATCCAGGCACTTGTCATCTCCCGTCTGGATTACTGCAACTCGCTGTTTGCTGGGCTCCCTGACTGTGCCATTAAACCCCTACAACTCATCCAGAACGCCGCAGCCCGTCTGGTGTTCAACCTTCCCAAGTTCTCTCACGTCACCCCGCTCCTCCGCACACTCAACTGGCTTCCAGTTGAAGCTCGCATCCGCTACAAGACCATGGTGCTTGCCTACGGAGCTGTGAGGGGAACGGTACCTCCGTACCTTCAGGCTCTGATCAGGCCCTACACCCAAACGAGGGCACTGCGCTCATCCGCCTCTGGCCTGCTGGCCCCCCTACCTCTGAGGAAGCACAGTTCCCGCTCAGCCCAGTCAAAACTGTTCGCTGCTCTGGCACCCCAATGGTGGAACAAGCTCCCTCACGACGCCAGGACAGCGGAGTCAATCACCACCTTCCGGAGACACCTGAAACCCCACCTCTTTAAGGAATACTTGGGATAGGATAAAGTAATCCTTCTAACCCCCCCTAAAAGGTATAGATGTACTATTGTAAAGTGGTTGTTCCACTGGATATCATAAGGTGAATGCACCAATTTGTAAGTCGCTCTGGATAAGAGCGTCTGCTAAATGACGTAAATGTAAATGTATTACGGTACTGAGTCAATGTGGAGGCTATATACAGGGTATTACAGTACAGAGTCAATGTGGAGGCTATATACAGGGTGTTACGGTACAGAGTCAATGTGGAGGCTATATACAGGGTATTACGGTACAGATTCAATGTGGAGGCTATATACAGGGTATTACAGTACAGAGTCAATGTGGAGGCTATATACAGGGTATTACGGTACAGAGTCAATGTGGAGGCTATATACAGGGTATTACGGTACAGAGTCAATGTGGAGGCTATATACAGGGGGTACCGGTACAGAGTCAATGTGGAGGCTATATACAGGGGGGTACCGGTACAGAGTCAATGTGGAGACTATATACAGGGGGTACCGGTACAGAGTCAATTTGGAGGCTATATACAGGGGGTACCGGTACAGAGTCAATGTGGAGGCTATATACAGGGGGTACCGGTACAGAGTCAATGTGGAGGCTATATACAGGGTATTACGGTACAGAGTCAATGTGGAGTCTATATACAGGGGGGGTACCGGTACAGAGTCAATGTGGAGGCTATATACAGGGTATTACGGTACAGAGTCAATGTGGAGGTTATATACAGGGTATTACGGTACAGAGTCAATGTGGAGGCTATATACAGGTATTACGGTACAGAGTCAATGTGGAGGCTATATACAGGGGGTACCGGTACAGAGTCATGTGGAGGCTATATACAGGGTATTACGGTACAGAGTCAATGTGGAGGCTATATACAGGGGGTACCGGTACAGAGTCAATGTGGAGGCTATATACAGGGTATTACGGTACAGAGTCAATGTGGAGGCTATATACAGGTATTACGGTACAGAGTCAATGTGGAGGCTATATACAGGGTATTACGGTACAGAGTCAATGTGGAGGCTATATACAGGGGGTACCGGTACAGAGTCAATGTGGAGGCTATATACAGGGTATTACGGTACAGAGTCAATGTGGAGGCTATATACAGGGGGTACCGGTACAGAGTCAATGTGGAGGCTATATACAGGGGGTACCGGTACAGAGTCAATGTGGAGGCTATATACAGGGGGTACCGGTACAGAGTCAATGTGGAGGCTATATACAGGGGGTACCGGTACAGAGTCAATGTGGAGGCTATATACAGGGGGTACCGGTACAGAGTCAATGTGGAGGCTATATACAGGGGGTACCGGTACAGAGTCAATGTGGAGGCTATATACAGGGGGTACCGGTACAGAGTCAATGTGGAGGCTATGTACAGGGGGTACCGGTACAGAGTCAATGTGGAGGCTATATACAGGGGGTACCGGTACAGAGTCAATGTGGAGGCTATATACAGGGGGTACCGGTACAGAGTCAATGTGGAGGCTATATACAGGGTATTACGGTACAGAGTCAATGTGGAGGCTATATACAGGGTATTACGGTACAGAGTCAATGTGGAGGCTATATACAGGGGGTACCGGTACAGAGTCAATGTGGAGGCTATATACAGGGTATTACGGTACAGAGTCAATGTGGAGGGAGGCACCGGTTAGCCAAGGTAATTGAGGTAGTATGTACATGTAGGTAGAGTGATAATTGCAAAAAAAAGTTGGTTGAGGAAGGCTTATATTCAGCCTAGGAATAACTTCACAAGCCCTGAATTCATTAGATTATTGCTGAAATGCAGTGTATTTCACCTTTAACTGTACAACAAAGCTTATTTAGAGAAAACAAAAAAGAGAGGGGAGAAAGAGGGAGGAGAGACCGAGGGAGGGAGGAGAGATAGCGGGAGGGAGGAGAGATAGCGGGAGGGAGGAGAGATAGCAGGAGGGAGGAGAGATAGCGGGAGGGAGGAGAGATAGCAGGAGGGAGGAGAGATAGCGGGAGGGAGGAGAGATAGCAGGAGGGAGGAGAGATAGCGGGAGGGAGGAGAGATAGCGGGAGGGAGGAGAGATAGCGGGAGGGAGGAGAGACCGAGGGAGGGAGGAGAGATAGCGGGAGGGAGGAGAGATAGCGGGAGGGAGGAGAGATAGCGGGAGGGAGGAGAGATAGCGGGAGGGAGGAGAGATAGCGGGAGGGAGGAGAGATAGCGGGAGGGAGGAGAGATAGCGGGAGGGATGAGAGAAAGATAGCGGGAGGGAGGAGAGGAGAAAGATAGCGGGAGGGAGGAGAGGAGAGACGGAGGGAGGGAGGAGAGGAGAGACGGAGGGAGGGAGGGAGACAGATGAGGGGAGGAGCGAGAGACATGAGGGGAGGAGCGAGAGACAGAGGTAGGGGACGAGAGACAGAGGGAGGGGACGAGAGACAGAGGGAGGGAGGTGAGGACAAGGAGGGAGGCAAGGACAAGGAGGGGAGAGACGGAGGGAGGAGGGGAGAGACGGAGGGAGGGAGGGAGGAAGAAAAGACAGAGGGATAGAGGGAGGGAGGAGAGAGGGAGGAGGAGAGACAGAGGGAGGAAAGGAGATAGGGAGGGAGGAGAGGGAAAGGAGAGCGAGGGAGGGAGCTGAGGAGAGACAGAGGGAGGGAGCAGAGGAGAGAGAGGAAAGAGAGGGAGGAGGAGAAGAGAGAGGGAGGAGAAGAGAGAGGGAGGCGAGACAAAGGGAAGACGGAGAGAAAGGGAGGGAGGAGAGGAGAGAGAGGAAAGGAGAGAGAGGAAAGGAGAGAGAGGAGACAAAGAGGGAGGAGAAGAGAGGGAGGAGAGACAAAGGGAGGAATGAGAGATAGCGGGAAGGAGAGGAGAGACAAAGGGAGGGAGTAGAGAAAGGGAGGGAAGAGAGGAGAAAGAGGGAGGGGACAAAGAGGGAGGACTAGAAGGTTTAAGTTGAATAAAGGTTAAAACAATTTAAAAATTAATGAAGGATGGAAGGAGGAGTAAGATGGATGAAGAAAAGAAGGAGAGAGGAGAGAGAAGAGGGATGGGTGGAGAGCAAGGGAGAGGAGTGAGAGGAAAGGAGATAGGGATAGGGAGGGAGGAGAGTAGACAAAGGAGAGAGCGGTAAGGAGGAGACAGGAGAGAGAGAGAGGGAGGAGATATAGAGGAGGGAGGAGAGAGGGAGCCGAGGAGAGAGGAGAGACAGAGGGAGGGATGGCGAGAGGGAGGAAGGGAGAGGAGAGAGAGGGAGGCGAGGAGAGAGAGAGAGGGAGGCGAGACAAAGGGAGGGAGGAGAGATAGCGGGAAGTAGGCGAGGAGAGACAGGAGGAGAGATAGGGAGGGAGGAGATGAGGGAGAAAGGGAGGGAAGACAGAGGGAGGAGCTCTAGAGGAATGAGGAGATGAGATACAGAGTAGGGAGGAGATAGGAGGAGATATAGAGGGAGGAGATGAGAGAGAGAGAGGGAGGAGAGACAGAGAGGAGAGAGACAGAGAGGAGAGAGACAGAGGGAGGAGAGAGAGGGAGGAGAGACAGAGGGAGGGGAAACAGAGGGAGGAAGGAAGAGAAGAGAGAGAGGAGGGAGGAGAAAGCGGGAGGGAGGGAAGAGGGAGGGAAGAGACAGGAGAGAACGGGAGGAGAACAGCAGAGGGCTGGGAGTAGAGGCGGTCTTACATTCCTCCTCCTCCTCAGGGGCCTGACCTAGACCTTGTAACACAGAGACCAAGAGCAGGAGGAAGGTGAGACAGGGAGGAGAGTCAGAGGAGGGAAGAGAGAGATGAGAGAGGAGAGAGAGGAGAACAGCCTGACCTAACCGTGTAACAGAGACTCACCCTCAGTGTATCCACAGGCCTGTGTGAGGGCGTGACAGTGGGCTAGCATGGCTGGATGAGAGACAGTTATACCCATTGTGCTCCCCTCCTTACTGGTCTTGTACTGCAGAAAACAACATTATATAGTTAGATTTACATCTAGTTTACCCACTATTACAGACAGTATTAAACAACACTATACAGTTAGATTTACATCTAGTTTACCCACTATTAAAGACATTACTAAACAACATTTACATCTAGTTTACCCACTATTAAAGACATTACTAAACAACATAATACAGTTAGATTTACATCTAGTTTACCCACTATTAAAGACAGTATTAAACATTTACATCTAGTTTACCCACTATTAAAGACATTACTAAACAACATAATACAGTTAGATTTACATCTAGTTTACCCACTATTAAAGACATTACTAAACAACATAATACAGTTAGATTTACATCTAGTTTACCCACTATTAAAGACAGTATTAAACATTTACATCTAGTTTACCCACTATTAAAGACATTACTAAACAACATAATACAGTTAGATTTACATCTAGTTTACCCACTATTAAAGACAGTATTAAACATTTACATCTAGTTTACCCACTATTACAGACATTATTTAACAACATAATACAGTTAGATTTCCATCTATGATCGATAGTACTGACTATAGTACTCACCTGCATACTAGGGAAGAACATAGTATCTATATAGTACTCACCTCTATATAGGCAATCTCATTGTTAGCTTCCCTGATGGTGGGGTGCCAGTCTTTGGGCGGCTTTACAACGTGTTTCCCATCTGTTACGAACCACAGCAACCGTGGCCAGCCTGTAACATTATACATACATTTTAGTCATGAAGCAGATATTCTGTACACAGCGTTTTAGACCAGCTCCTACCTTTAAACGTGACCACCTCTCCAGTCTGTGCTTTAGGCAAGCCCTTCTGACAGGCATCAGTAGTCAGAGCCAGAGTCACCCCACAGCTACCCAACAGGAAACCTATCTGCTGGCTTCCTGCATCCTATATATATGAATATGAGAGAGAGAGAGAGAGAGAGAGAGGAGAGAGAGAGCGAGAGAGAGAGCGAGAGCGAGAGCGCGAGAGAGAGAGAGAGCGCGAGAGAGCGAGAGAGATAGATAGAGAGATAGAGCGAGCGAGCGAGAGCGAGAGAGAGAGAGGAGATAGCGATAGAGAGAGAGATAGAGAGAGATAGAGAGAGCGAGAGATAGAGAGAGCGAGAGAGAGAGAGAGATAGATAGAGAGAGAGATAGAGAGAGAGCGAGATAGAGAGCGAGATCGAGAGAGAGAGAGATAGTGAGAGAGATAGAGAGAGAGATAGTGAGAGAGAGAGCTTGTGAATGAAGAATCAAAATTAAATCACATTTTATTTGTCACATGCATCGTGAAATGTTTACTTACAAGCCCTTAACCAACAATGCAATTCAAGAAATAGAGTTAAGAAAATATTTACTAAATAAACTAAAGCAAAAAATAAAATAATCAAAAGTTAAGAGAAAATGACATTACACAAATGAGGCTATATACAGGGTATTATGGTACAGAGTCAATGTAGAGGCTATATACAGGGTATTATGGTACAGAGTCAATGTGGAGGCTATATACAGGGGGTACCGGTACAGAGTCAATGTGGAGGCTATATACAGGGGGTACCGGTACAGAGTCAATGTGGAGGCTATATACAGGGGGTACCGGTACAGAGTCAATGTGGAGGCTATATACAGGGGTACCGGTACAGAGTCAATGTGGAGGCTATATACAGGGGGTACCGGTACAGAGTCAATGTGGAGGCTATATACAGGGTATTATGGTACAGAGTCAATGTGGAGGCTATATACAGGGGGTACCGGTACAGAGTCAATGTGGAGGCTATATACAGGGTATTACGGTACAGAGTCAATGTGGAGGCTATATACAGGGGGTACCGGTACAGAGTCAATGTGGAGGTTATATACAGGGGGTACCGGTACAGAGTCAATGTGGAGGCTATATACAGGGGGTACCGGTACAGAGTCAATGTGGAGGCTATATACAGGGGGGTACCGGTACAGAGTCAATGTGGAGGCTATATACAGGGGGTACCGGTACAGAGTCAATGTGGAGGCTATATACAGGGGTACCGGTACAGAGTCAATGTGGAGGCTATATACAGGGGGTACCGGTACAGAGTCAATGTGGAGGCTATATACAGGGTATTATGGTACAGAGTCAATGTGGAGGCTATATACAGGGGGTACCGGTACAGAGTCATGTGGAGGCTATATACAGGGTATTACGGTACAGAGTCAATGTGGAGGCTATATACAGGGGGTACCGGTACAGAGTCAATGTGGAGGCTATATACAGGGGGTACTGGTACAGAGTCAATGTGGAGGCTATATACAGGGGGTACCGGTACAGAGTCAATGTGGAGGCTATATACAGGGGGTACCGGTACAGAGTCAATGTGGAGGCTATATACAGGGGGTACCAGTACAGAGTCAATGTGGAGGCTATATACAGGGGTACCGGTACAGAGTCAATGTGGAGACTATATATAGGGGGTACTGGTACAGAGTCAATGTGGAGGCTATATACAGGGGGTACCGGTACAGAGTCAATGTGGAGGCTATATACAGGGGGTACTGGTACAGAGTCAATGTGGAGGCTATATACAGGGGGTACCAGTACAGAGTCAATGTGGAGGCTATATACAGGGGGTACCGGTACAGAGTCAATGTGGAGGCTATATACAGGGGGTACCGGTACAGAGTCAATGTGGAGGCTATATACAGGGGGTACCGGTACAGAGTCAATGTGGAGGCTATATACAGGGGGGGTACCGGTACAGAGTCAATTTGGAGTCTATATACAGGGGGGGGTACCGGTACAGAGTCAATGTGGAGTCTATATACAGGGGGGTACTGGTACAGAGTCAATGTGGAGTCTATATACAGGGGGGTACCGGAACAGAGTCAATGTGGAGTCTATATACAGGGGGGTACCGGTACAGAGTCAATGTGGAGGCTATATACAGGGTATTACGGTACAGAGTCAATGTGGAGGCTATATACAGGGTATTACGGTACAGAGTCAATGTGCTAAACTAAAGAAAAGATGGGTCGACCAAATATTTCCATCCAACTTTGGTGCTCAGGCCAGAGGGCAGCCATCTTCCCCTTAGATCAGAAAAGGCACCCTGTTTGTCTCCTCCAAAGTAATTTCAGATACTAAATGGCAGACATGTTATGGCGATGGGGAAACTGTTTAACACACAGGTTGTTCTGGCTAACCTCTATGGTCCTCATTGGGTTGAAGATGCATGTTTCTAAGACTTGATTGCAACACTTCCTGACCTCAACTCTCATCATTTGACAGTGTGAGGAGATTTTGATTGTGTATTATCGTTACTCATTTTTAGAATCCTATAATTAGTCTGATCCACGGCGGAGCAGCTCCTTGTCTGATCCATGGAGGAAGAGGAGCAGCTCCTTGTCTGATCCACGGAGGAGCAGCTCCTTGTCTGATCCACGGAGGCAGAGGAGCAGCTCCTTGTCTGATCCACGGCGGAGCAGCTCCTTGTCTGATCCACGGAAGAGCAGCTCCTTGTCTGATCCACGGAGGAAGAGGAGCAGCTCCTTGTCTGATCCACGGAGGAGCAGCTCCTGGTCTGATCCACGGAGGAGCAGCTCCTTGTCTGATCCACGGAGGAAGAGGAGCAGCTCCTTGTCTGATCCACGGAGGAGGAGGAGCAGCTCCTTGTCTGATCCACGGAGGAGGAGGAGGAGCAGCTCCTTGTCTGATCCACGGAGGAGGAGCAGTTCCTTGTCTGATCCACGGAGGAGGATGAGCAGTTCCTTGTCTGATCCACGGAGGCAGAGGAGCAGCACCTTGTCTGATCCACGGCGGAGCAGCTCCTTGTCTGATCCACGGAGGAAGAGGAGCAGCTCCTTGTCTGATCCACGGAGGAAGAGGAGGAGGAGCAGCAGCTCCTGTCTCCTTTGTCTTGATCACGTTGAGCGAGAGGTTGTTATGCTGGTACCACACGGCCAGGTATCTGACCTCCTCCCTGTAGGCTGTCTCCTACCACTGTTGTATTATCGGCAAACATAACGATGGTGTTGGAGTCGTCTGTACCCCCTCTCTAACCCTGTGGAGTCTACACCCCCTCTCTAACCCTGTAGAGTCTACACCCCCTCTCTAACCCTGTGGAGTCTACACCCCCTCTCTAACCCTGTGGAGTCTACACCCCCTCTCTAACCCTGTGGAGTCTACACCCCCTCTCTAACCCTGTAGAGTCTACACCCCCTCTCTAACCCTGTGGAGTCGACACCCCCTCTCTAACCCTGTGGAGTCTACACCCCCTCTCTAACCCTGTGGAGTCTACACCCCCTCTCTAACCCTGTAGAGTCTACACCCCCTCTCTAACCCTGTGGAGTCTACACCCCCTCTCTAACCCTGTGGAGTCTACACCCCCTCTCTAACCCTGTGGAGTCTACCACCCCTCTCTAACCCTGTGGAGTCGTCAATACCCCCTCTCTAACCCTGTGGAGTCTACACCCCCTCTCTAACCCCGTAGAGTCAACACCCCCTCTCTAACCCTGTGGAGTCTACACCCCCTCTCTAACCCTGTAGAGTCTACACCCCCTCTCTAACCCTGTGGAGTCTACACCCCCTCTCTAACCCTGTAGAGTCTACACCCCCTCTCTAATCCTGTAGAGTCTACACCCCCTCTCTAACCCTGTGGAGTCGTCAATACCCCCTCTCTAACCCTGTGGAGTCGTCAATACCTCCTCTCTAACCCTGTGGAGTCTACACCCCCTTTCTAACCCTGTGGAGTCGTCAATACCCCCTCTCTAACCCTGTGGAGTCGTCAATACCCCCTCTCAAACCCCGTGGAGTCTACTCCCCATCTCTAACCCTGTAGAGTCTGACTGTTGTCTTGGCTATGAGCTTAGGGTCATTGTCCTGTTGGAAGGTGAACCTTTGCCCCAGTCTGAGGTCCTGAGCGCTCTGGAGCAGGTTTTCATCAAGGATCTATGTACTTTGCTCCATTCATCTTTCCCTCGATCCTGACTAGTCTCCCAGTCCCTGCCGCTGAAAAACATCCCCACAGCATGATGCTGCCACCACCATGTTTCACCGTAGGGATGATGCCAGGTTTACTCGAGGGACTTAAATCTTGGTTTCATCAGTACAGAGAATCTTGTTTCTCATGGTCTGAGAGTCCTTAAGATGGCTTTTGGCAAACTCCAAGC
Organism: Salmo trutta; assembly: GCF_901001165.1. Lineage (NCBI taxonomy): Eukaryota > Metazoa > Chordata > Actinopteri > Salmoniformes > Salmonidae > Salmo > Salmo trutta. The sequence continues at coordinate 439,903 of NC_042976.1, forward strand.
AGGCTGTCATGTGCCTTTTACTGAGGAGTGGTATCCGTCTGGCCACTCTACCATAAAGGCCTGATTGGTAGAGTGCTGCAGAGATGGTTGTCCTTCTGCAAAGTTCTCCCATCTCCACAGAGGAACTCCGGAGCTCTGTTAGAGTGACCATCCTGACCTGACCTCCCTGACCAATGCCCTTCTCCCCAGATAGCTCAGTTTGGCTGGGCGGCCTAATCTAGGAAGAGCCTTGGTGATTCCAAACTTCTTCCATTTAAGAATGATTGAGGCCAATGTGTTCTTGGGGACCTTCAATGTTGCTGACAATTTTGTGTAAACTTCCCCAGACATGCCTCAACAATCCTTTCTCTGAGATCTACAGACAATTCCTTCGACCTCATGGCTTGGTGTTTGCGCTGACATGCACTGTCAACTGTGGGACCTTTTATAGACAGGTGTGTGCCTATCCCAATGATGTCCAATCAATTGAATTTACCACAGGTGGACTCCAATCAAGTTGTAGAAACATCAAGGATGATCAATGGAAACAGGAAGCACCTGAGCTCAATTTCATGTCTCATAGTAAAGGGTCTGAATAATTATGTAAATAAGGTCTTTCAGTTTTTTATTCTTTATAAATTAGCAAACATTTCTAAAAACCTGTTTTCGCTTTGTCATTATGGGGTATTGTGATGTCATTATGGGGTATGGTGATGTCATTATGGGGTATGGTGATGTCATTATGGGGTATGGTGATGTCATTATGGGGTATGGTGATGTCATTGTGATGTCATTATGGGGTATTGTGATGTCATTATGGGGTATTGTGATGTCATGGGGTATGGTGATGTCATTATGGGGTATGGTGATGTCATTATGGGGTATGGTGATGTCATTATGGGGTATTGTGATGTCATTATGGGGTATGGTGATGTCATTATGGGGTATTGTGATGTCATTATGGGGTATTGTGATGTCATTATGGGGTATTGTGATGTCATTATGGGGTATTGTGATGTCATTATGGGGTATTGTTTGCAGATTGATGAGGAACATTTATTTAATCCATTTTAGTATAAGGTTGTAACGTAACAAAATGTAGAAAAAGGGAAGGGGTCTGAATACTTTCCGAATGCCTTGTATACAGACAAAGTGACATTCAAAATGTCCCTATTCTTTTGGAACTGTTGTGAGTGTAATGTAAATGTGTCATTGTTTATTATCTACAGAATTTAACTTGCATTGGCAATGTAAACACGTTTCCCATGCCTTCAGAGAGCAGGTAGGCACCACAATGTCCCCTGTCCTGTCCTTACCTTCCTGGTGAGGGGCACCTCAATGGGCACAGGGATCAGCTCGGCCAGCAGACATCCATAGAAAGCCACCATAAACATCACAGGGTCACTGTTGGGGAACACTAGAGCAACCTAAAGAAAACACATACACACTGTCAATATCAACCTATAGGATACACACTGTCACCATTTGTCTATAGGAACACACACACTGTAAAGATACCACTAATGCAGCCAATTTGTAAGTCGCTCTGGATAAGAGCGTCTGCTAAATGACTTAAATGTAAAATGTAAAACTATGGGACAAACTGTCAATAGCTGCTTTGACACAGTGACATACTGGCTCCAGGATCTGCTTTAACGCAGTCTGAGAAGCTGCTTCAACACAGTGACATACTGGCTATAGGATCTGCTTTAACGCAGTCTGAGAAGCTGCTTCAACACAGTGACATACTGGCTATAGGATCTGCTTTAACGCAGTCTGAGAAGCTGCTTTAACACAGTGACATACTGGCTCTAGGATCTAATTTAACGCAGTCTGAGAAGCTGCTTCAACATTGATAGGAGAGAAAAAGACCACTCACTCTATCTCCTGGCAGCAGTAGTGGCTCGTTCCTAGTGCTCAGTTTGTTCAGAAGCGTGAAGGCCAGCTTCTGGCTGCGTGTCCACAACTTGCCATAGGTAAGAGTGTACACTGGTTTACCAGCGTTGTCCAGGGCAGTGAGACAGGGGCTCCTGGGCTGGGTGATACCCCAACGCTGGAGGGAGGCCAGCAGAGAGGGAGGCCAGTTGGTCACTACACCCAGAGGCTCGCCTGCTAGAGGGGACATCTGGTTCCCCTCCGCCTTGGGCTGGTTAGGGTCCGGCTGCTGAACTAAAGAATGAACACGTTTTAATACTTTATCAAAAGGTAAAATAAGCTAACAGCATCCCTAACCCCCAGCATATCCATGTTCATAAAGAGAACAGAGAGAGATGGAGGAGAGAGAGACACAGACTTGTACATTTCCACATTAAAAACAATGTACTGAGCAAACATCAAATTGGCTTTTTACCAAATTACCATACAACAGACCACATATTCACCCTGCACACCCTAATTGACAAACAAACAAACCAAAACAAAGGCAAAGTCTTCTCATGCTTTGTTGAATCAATTTGGCATGAAGGGTCTGCTATATAAATTGATGGAAAGTGGTGTTGGGAAAAAACCTACAACATTATAAAATCCATGTACACAAACACACACATTTCTTTCCACAGGGCCGTGGGGTGAGACAGAGATGCAGCTTGAGCCCTACCCTTCTCAACATATCACAGAATTGGCAAAGGTAACTAGAACATTCTGCAGCACCCGGCCTTACCAAAATACAATCAGAAGAACAATCTACTGATTGCTGATAATCTAGTGCTTCTTTCCCCAACCACCTAGATCTTCTGTACAGATTCTGTCAGTAAGACAAAAATATGGTGTTCCAAGAAAGGTCCAGTTGCCAGGACCACAAATAGAAATGTGCTATTTTCCTGGCACCACTCCACCAGGGCCCTCACCTCCTCCCTGTAGGCCGTCTCTCCACCAGGGCCCTCACCTCCTCCCTGTAGGCCGTCTCTCCACCAGGGCCCTCACCTCCTCCCTGTAGGCTGTCTCGTCATTGTTGGTAATCAGGCCTACCACTGTTGTGTCGTCAAAAACCTCTCTGCTGGCCTCCCTCCAGCGATGGGCCGTGCTTCTACACCTGCATTGCTTGCTGTTTGGGGTTTTAGGCTGGGTTTCTGTACAGCACTTTGAGATATCAGCTGATGTAAGAAGGGCTATATAAATACATTTGATTTGAAATTTGATTTGATGATTGAGTTGGAGGCATGTGTGGCCGCGCAGTCATGGGTGAACAGGGAGTACAGGAGGGGGCTGAGCACGCACCCTTGTGGGGCCCCTGTGTTAAGGATCAGTGAAGGTGTTGTTTTCTACCTTCACCACCTAGGGGTGGCCCGTCAGGAAGTCCAGGACCCAGTTGCACAGGGAGGGTTGCACAGATCCAGGGCCTCCAGCTTAATGTTGACCTTTGAGGGTACTATGGTGTTGAAGGCTGAGCTATAGTCAATGAACAGCATTCTTATGTAGGTATTCCTCTTGTCCAGATTGGATAGGGCAGTGTGCAGTGCGATGGTGATTGCATCGTCTGTGAATCTATTGGGGCGATTTGCAAACTGAAGTGGGTCTATGGTGACCGGTAGGGTGGAGGGGATATTATACTTGACTAGTCTCTCAAAGCACATGACAGGAGTGAGTGCTACGGGGCGATAGTCATTTAGTTCAGTTACCTTTGCTTTCTTGGGTACAGCAACAATGGTGGACATCTTGAAGCAAGTGGGGACAGCAGACTGGAATAAGGAGAGATTGAATATGTCCGTAAACACACCAGCCAGCTGGTCTGCGCATGCTTTGAGGACACGGCTAGGATAACACGCTTAAATATCTTACACACGTCAGCCATGTAGAAAGAGTCCTTGGGAGCGGGCCGCGTCGGTGGCACTGTATTATCCTCAAAGCGGCCGAAGAAGGTGTTAAGCTTGTCCGGGATCAAGACGTCGGTGCGCGCGACGTGGCTGGTTTTCCCTTTGTAATCCGTGATTGTCTGTAGACCCTGCAACATCTCATGTCTGAGCCGTTGAATTGCGACTCCACTTTGTCTTCGTTCTGACATTTTGCCTATTTGATTGCCTTACGGAGAGTATAACTACAAGGTTTGTATTCTACCATATTCCTAGTCACCTTGCCATGGTTAAATGCGGTGGTTTGCACTTTCAGTTTTGCGCGAATACTGCCATCTATCCACGGTCTCTGGTTTGGGTAGGTTTTAATAGTTACAGTGGGAACAAAATCCCCTATACACTTCCTGATGAACTCAGTCATGTGTCCGTGTATACGCCAATCTTATTCTCAAAGGGTACCCGGAACATATCCCAGTCCGTGTGATCAAAACAATCTTGAAGCATGGATTCCGATTGGTCAGACCAGCGTTGAATAGACCTCGGCACGGCTACTTCCTGTTTGGGTTTCTGCCTATAGGAAAGGAGGAGCAAAATGGAGTCGTGATCTGATTTGTTGAAGGGCGGGGGAGGGCCTTGTAGGCATTTCAAAAGGGGGAGTAGCAGTGGTCGAGTGTTTTACCAGAATGAGTACTACAGTCAATGTGTTGATAGACTTCTGTATCGTTTTCCTTAAAATTTGCTTTGTTACAAAATCCCCAGCTACAATAAATGTGGCCTCAGGACATGTGGTTTCCAGTTCACATAAAGTCCAATGAAGTTCTTTGAGGGCTGTCGTGGTATCGGCTAAGGGTGGTAATATACACGGCTGTGAATATAACCAAAGACAATTCTCTTGGGAGGTAATACGGTCGGCATTTGATTGTGAGATATTCTAGGTCGGGTGAACAAAAGGACTTGAGTTTCTGTACATTATCACAAAAAGAGTGGTTAATTATGAAACATACATCACCTCCCTAATTCCCAGGGAGTTCTTTATTCCTGTCTGTGCAATGTACTGAGAAACCCAGCTGGCTGAGCTCGTCGACTTTATTGTCCAGAGACTGAACATTAGTGAGTAAAATACTCGGAAGCAGTGGATGGTATGCACACCTGAGTCGGACTAGAAGTCCGAATCTCCTGGCTTCTGAAGAGGAAAACCCTGGGCTAGTCCTACATCCCATCCCCTAACTGTCTAAGTGGTGAGCTGTAAAGTCCCCCTTTTGCTGTCCCCACCTCTCCCAAAAACCTTGGAAGCTTGAGCAAAAAGTGGCATATCGTAAAAGCTTTGCATTGAATTTCCAATAGGACACCTGCCAGGGCCCTGGTGAAAGAGAACTGAGCCACGGCAATACGACGGTCTGAAAACCCAACTGGGAGAACGGAGGACCTCACTAGCCTATTGCACTGATTCGTAGGTATAGACCCAGAAGAGCAGCACTCCCCCTACCCACAATCACCTTCACCCACGTAGTCTGCTTTGAGATGGGATATTGAGTTCTCCACGTCTCCACTAGATCAAAGTGATCCAGAACATCAATCAACACCCTGAACGTGGCTCCTCACTATTCCTGTCTTCAGTCAACGGTTCCAAAACCCCAACACTTCGCAGAGCGATAACTGTCACAGACCCAATCAGGAGCTCCCTCTCCTTCCTGTACGAGGTGCATACACATTTATGAAAAGCAAAGACAAGGTTATTGATTTAGGCTCTAACCACTAACAAGCTACCCTTACACACCTGCTTTGAAGAGAGAATGTTGACGCCCAGGGGAAAAGAGAACAATCCCAGCACTCAGATTTGTGCCAGGACTCAGCACCACCTTCTACCAGACCCCCCCCCCCCCCCCCCCAATCCACTTCGTTTAATCACATCACTGTGGGTCTCTCGCAAAAAAAAAACAAATCACATTTAAATGTTTTTGTTTGACATATTCCCCCAGCAACCCCAGTTCACGTTAAGGAAGATTAACCATAAGGTGGGAGAGAAAACACCAATAGAGAGAGACAGTGGCAGAAAAAAACCAAGCCATTTAAGTTGATTATTTAGACATTCCCTTACGCACCCCTGTGACCCATTTCCTCAGCCTAAACCTCTTCCTGGGTCAGAGTGCACTAAACCCTTCATTCTTCATTGTGTGTTGTACCAAACTTACAAACCTTCCTGGATCAGGAAAATAAGACTTTGTTTCCCTTTAGTCTCCCTCAGGAACCTAGACAGTTCTCTCACATATATACATTATTCGTTAAGAATTCAGACCCCTTCACGTTTTCCACATTTTATTACATTACAGCCTTATTCTAAAATGGATAAAATAACATTTTACATTTTACATTTTTTACAAAATCCTAATCAATCTACACACAATACCCTAAGATGACAAAATGAAAACACTTTTTTTGTACAAATTAATAAAAAATAAAAACAGAAATACCTTACTTACATACAGTTGAAGTTTACATACACCTTAGCCAAATACATTTAAACTCAGGTTTTCACAATTCCTGACATTTAATCCTAGTAAAAATTCCCTGTCTTAGGTCAGTTAGGATCACCACTTTATTTTAAGAATGTGAAATGTCAGAATAATAGAAGAGAGAATGATTTATTTCAGCTTTTATTTCTTTCATCACATTCCCAGTGGGTCAGAAGTTTACATACATTCAATTAGCATTTGGTAGCATTGCCTTTAAATAGTTTAACTTGGGTCAAACATTTCAGGTAGCCTTCCACAAGCTTCCCACAATAAGTTGGGTGAATTTTGGCCCATTCCTCCTGACAGAGCTGGTGTAACTGAGTCAGGTTTGTAGGCCTCCTTGCTCACACACGCTTTTTCAGTTCTGCTCACAAATTTTCTATAGGACTGAGGTCAGGGCTTTGTGATGGCCACTCCAATACCCTGACTTTGTTGTCCTCAAACGATTTTGCCACAACTTTGGAAGTATGCTTGGGGTCATTGTCCATTTGGAAGACCCATTTGCGACCAAGCTTTAACTTCCTGACTGATGTCTTGAGATGTTGTTTCAATATATCCACATAATTTTCTTCCTCATGATGCCATCTATTTTGTGCAGCAGAGCACCCCCACAATATGATGCTGCCACCACCGTGCTTCACGGTTGGGATGGTGTTCTCCGGCTTGCAAGCCTCCCTCTTTTTCCTCCAAACATAACCCCGTGTACCACCCCTCCCCCCATGTACCACCCCTCCCCCTGCGTACCACCCCTCCCCTCGTGTACCACCCCTCCTCCTGTGTACCCCCCGTGTACCACCCCTCCCCCCGTGTACCACCCCTCCCCCCGCGTACCACCCCTCCCCCCATGTACCACCCCTCCCCCCATGTACCACCCCTCCCCCTGCGTACCACCCCTCCCCCCATGTACCACCCCTCCCCCTGCGTACCACCCCTCGCCCCATGTACCACCCCTCCCCCCGTGTACCACCCCTCCCCCCGCGTACCACCCCTCCCCCCGCGTACCACCCCTCCCCCATGTACCACCCCTCCCCCCGCGTACCACCCTCCCCCTGCGTACCACCCCTCCCCTCGTGTACCACCCCTCCTCCTGTGTACCCCCCCCCGTGTACCACCCCTCCCCCTGTGTACCACCCCTCCCCCTGCGTACCACCCCTCCCCCGTGTACCACCCCTCCCCCGTGTACCACCCCTCCCCCCGCGTACCACCCCTCCCCCTGCGTACCACCCCTCCCCCATGTACAACCCCTCCCCCTGCTTAACCCCGTGTACCACCCCTCCCCCCGTGTACCACCCCTCCCCCCGTGTACCCCCCCTCCCCTGCTTAATCCCGTGTACCACCCCTCCACCGTGTACCACCCCTCCCCCTGCGTACCACCCCTCCCCCTGTGTACCACCCCTCCCCTGCTTAACCTCGTGTACCACCCCTCCCCCTGTGTACCACCCCTCCCCCTGTGTACACCCCTCCCCCTGTGTACCACCCCTCCCCCGTGTACCACCCCTCCCCCCGTGTACCACCCCTCCCCTGTGTACCACCCCTCCCCCGCGTACCACCCCTCCCCCTGTGTACCACCCCTCCCCTGCTTAACCTCGAGTACCACCCCTCCCCCTGTGTACCACCCCTCCCCCTGTGTACCACCCCTCCCCCGTGTACTACCCCTCCCCCCTGTACCACCCCTCCCCCATGTACCACCCCTCCCCCTGCTTAACCCCGTGTACCACCCCTCCACCGTGTACCACCCCTCCCCCTGTGTACCACCCCTCCCCCTGTGTACCACCCCTCCCCCTGTGTACCACCCCTCCCCCATGTACCACACCTCCCCTGTGTACCACCCCTCCCCCTGTGTACCACCCCTCCCCCCGTGTACCACCCCTCCCCCTGCTTAACCCCGTGTACCACCCCTCCCCCATGTACCACCCCTTCCCCTGCTTAACCCCGTGTACCACCCCTCCCCCTGCTTAACCCCGTGTACCACCCCTCCCCCTGTGTACCACCCCTCCCCATGTACCACCCCTCCCCGTGTACCACCCCTCCCCCTGCTTAACCCCGTGTACCACCCCTCCCCCTGTGTACCACCCCTCCCCATGTACCACCCCTCCCCCTGTGTACCACCCCTCCCCCTGTGTACCACCCCTCCCCCTGCGTACCACCCCTCCCCCCCGCGTACCACCCCTCCCCCCGTGTACCACCCCTCCCCCCGTGTACCACCCCTCCCCCGTGTACCACCCCTCCCCCCGTGTACCACCCCTCCCCCCGTGTACCACCCCTCCCCTGCTTAACGTCATGTACCACCTCTCCCCTGCTTAACGTCGTGTTAACCAGCCAGATTAGCCACCACTGCTCTTGTCAACGGGATGGAAAGAGGTGAAATCAACACCAACACACATCTCACTAAACTCCCAGTGACAACTAGGCGGTCAAGCACACTCCCTTTTTCCATGAACACAACCACCACCTTGTTCATTCTGGATGTAGTGTGTCTATGTTCTCACCTGTTCACCGACCAGGAGCAAAACATTCTCCCCAGAACGCACCTGAAGCCATTCCAAAGTGAGTTATTCTTCCCTAATCGGCTGAGACGCCATCGCGGCCACCACCCCTCCAGTCAGCACTGCCTTCCCTGCGTCCTGTCCACTCCCTTAACATCCCCTGGACGTCCACGTTAGGGGTAAGGGCTTTCCTGGACTCTATATAACAGAGGTGTAGAAACAGCTTTGATTTTCATGTGTAGAGATTTGCAACTTACCATCTACAAGCTCCTCGAAGTCGTCAATGAAGAACTCTCTAAGTGACGGTCTCTTAGGTCTCTTCAGAGTGTTGAGAAGCTGCTGGATCTTAGAGGACACTCTGCTGTTCACCGGGACACCTAGAGACACGGGGAAGAGAGGAACTGAGACCACCAGAACCCACTGGATTCTCCAATTACATTGAATGAACTAGAGGACAAAATACAAACCCTCCAACCTAAAAAGGCCTTGTGGTGTTGATGGTATCCTCAATGAAATGATGAAATATAAAGACAACAAATTCCAATTGGCTATACGTAAACCAAGGACCCCTACTAGAATCTGAAGTTAAATGTCTACTGTTTGCTGATGATCTGGTGCTTCTGTCCCCAACCAAGGAGGGCCAACAGCAGCACCTAGATCTTCTGCACAGATTCTGCCAGACCTGGGCCCTGACAGACCTGGGCCCTGACAGACCTGGGCCATGACAGACCTGGGCCATGACAGACCTGGGCCCTGACAGTAAATCTCAGTAAGACAAAAATAATGGTGTTCCAAAAAGGTCCAGTCGCCAGGACCACAAATACAAATTCCATCTAGACATCGTTGCCCTAGAGCACACAAAAAACTATACATACCTCGGCCTAAACATCAGCGCCACAGGTAACTTCCACAAAGCTGTGAACGATCTGAGAGACAAGGCAAGAAGGGCCTTCTATGCCAACAAAAGGAACATAAAATTCAACATACCAATTAGGATCTGGCTAAAAATACTTGAATCCGTTATGAATCCATTGCCCTTCATGGTTGTGAGGTCTGGGGTCCACTCACCAACCAAGAATTCACAAAATGGGACAAACACCAAATTGTTACTGCATGCAGAAATCTCCAAAAATATCCTCTGTGTACAATGTAGAACACCAAATAATGCAGAGCAGAATTAGGCCAATACCCACTAATTATCAAAATCCAGAAAAGAGCTGTTAAATTCTACAACCACCTAAAAGGAAGAGATTCCCAAACCTTCCATAACAAAGTCATCACCTACAGAGATGAACCTGGAGAAGAGTCCCCTAAGCAAGCTGGTCCTGGGGCTCTGTTCACAAACACAAACAGACCCCACAGAGCCCCAGGACAGCAACACAATTAGACCCAACCAAAACATTGATTAAGGAAAGCTTTGACTATGTACAGACTCAGTGAGCATTGCCTTGCTATTGAGAAAGGCCGCCGTAGGCAGACCTGTCTCTCAAGAGAAGACAGGCTATGTGCAACACTGCCCACAAAATGAGGTGGTAACTGAGCTGCACTTCCTAACCTCCTGCCAAATGTATGACCATATTAGAGACAAATATTTCCCCCAGATTATACAGACCCACAAAGAATTAGAAAACAAACCCAATTTTGATAAACTCCCATATCTACTGGGTGAAATACCACAGTGTGCCATCACAGCAGCAAGATATGTGACCTGTTGCCACAAGAAAAGGGCAACCAGTGAAGAACAAACACCATTGTAAATACAACCCATATTTAGGTTTATTTATTTTCCTTTTTGTACTTTAACCATTTGCACATCATTACAACACTGTTAATAGACATAATAGGACATTTGTAATGTGTTTATTGTTTTGAAACTTCTGAGTGTAATATTTACTGTTAATTTTTATTGTTTTATTATCTACTTCACTTGGTTTGGCAATGTTAATATATTAACATAATATATGGTCTCCAGACCATTCTAGTCCCTGGCCCCAGACCTTCATCTCCAGACCATTCTAGTCCCTGGCCCCAGACCTTCATCTCCAGACCATTCTAGTCCCTGGCCCCAGACCTTCATCTCCAGACCATTCTAGTCCCTGGCCCCAGACCTTCATCTCCAGACCATTCTAGTCCCTGGCCCCAGACCTTCATCACCAGACCATTCTAGTCCCTGGCCCCAGACCTTCATCTCCAGACCATTCTAGTCCCTGGCCCCAGACCTTCATCACCAGACCATTCTAGTCCCTAGCCCCAGACCTTCGTCACCAGACCATTCTAGTCCCTAGCCCCAGACCTTCATCTCCAGACCATTCTAGTCCCTGGCCCCAGACCTTCATCACCAGACCATTCTAGTCCCTGGCCCCAGACCTTCATCACCAGACCATTCTAGTCCCTGGCCCCAGACCTTCATCTCCAGACCATTCTAGTCCCTGGCCCCAGACCTTCATCACCAGACCATTCTAGTCCCTGGCCCCAGACCTTCATCTCCAGACCATTCTAGTCCCTGGCCCCAGACCTTCATCACCAGACCATTCTAGTCCCTGGCCCCAGACCTTCATCACCAGACCATTCTAGTCCCTGGCCCCAGACCTTCATCTCCAGACCATTCTAGTCCCTGGCCCCAGACCTTCATCTCCAGACCATTCTAGTCCCTGGCCCCAGACCTTCATCTCCAGACCATTCTAGTCCCTGGCCCCAGACCTTCATCTCCAGACACTTCTCATTTCCTCATCAAGCAGCTCAGAGCAGCACTGGGCACACCGGGGTCAGACGTCAACACAGACCAATTAAAAAAACACCACAGAAAAGGTAATGTGATGTTTACCCACATAGCTTCACGAAGCTCTCTCTTCAATAAAACACGTATCATTAAAGCAGCTCTACTATAACAGCAGCAACATGGTGATCAATACAACACGTCCGCGATCAGATCGAGGCCTGTCATTAATACTAAATCATGATTAAAGACACACTCAACTACTGCTAGTCCACCTAAACCTTCTAGAACATGCTGAACATGTATCCTTCTATACATAGCATGTTAATTTAACCTCCTCGGACCAATGGCAAACACCTGTCCAACGTCCTCACAGAGCATAGCCAAACACCTGTCCAATGTCTTCTGGGTGGCAGATGGCCATCACAGAGCATAGCCAAACACCTGTCCAACGTCCTCTGGGTGGCAGATGGCCATCACAGAGCATAACCAAACGTCCTCTGGATGGCAGATGGCCATCACAGAGCATAGCCAAACGTCCTCTGGGTGGCAGATGGCCAAACGTCCTCTGGGTGGCAGATAGCCAAACGTCCTCTGGGTGGCAGATGGCCATCACAGAGCATAACCAAACATCCTCTGGGTGGCAGATGGCCATCACAGAGCATAGCCAAACGTCCTCTGGGTGGCAGATGGCCATCACAGAGCATAACCAAACGTCCTCTGGGTGGCAGATGGCCATCACAGAGCATAGCCAAACGTCCTCTGGGTGGCAGATGGCCATCACAGAGCATAACCAAACGTCCTCTGGGTGGCAGATGGCCATCACAGAGCACAGCCAAACGTCCTCTGGGTGGCAGATGGCCATCACAGAGCATAGCCAAACGTCCTCTGGGTGGCAGATGGCCAAACGTCCTCTGGGTGGCAGATGGCCAAACGTCCTGTGGGTGGCAGATGGCCAAACCTCCTCTGGGTGGCAGATGGCCAAACCTCCTCTGGGTGGCAGATGGCCAAACCTCCTCTGGGTGGCAGATGGCCAAACCTCCTCTGGGTGGCAGATGGCCAAACCTCCTCTGGGTGGCAGATGGCCAAACCTCCTCTGGGTGGCAGATGGCCAAACCTCCTCTGGGTGGCAGATGGCCAAACGTCCTCTGGGTGGCAGATGGCCAAATGTCCTCTGGGTGGCAGATGGCCAAACCTCCTCTGGGTGGCAGATGGCCATCATAACGATGAGCTATACATCAGCAGACTGCACTTCTTTAAGACATTGATCCTTCCATGTTGCTGATCAGTACAATAAAATACGTCTTTCTACATGGAAGGGAAACCGATTGTTTGTCATCTGTAGCCCCATGAAACCAGCTAAAACATCAATAACTCAATGTATACACACACTACTATTAAATATACATTCACCTGTATTGTGGAAAAGGCTACATCTTGATTTACCAAGAGATTAACCATTCAAATAAATTATTACCATTATCTTATTATGTATTTAGATTGTTTTTACCAAAGTATAATTAAATAATACATGTCTGTATCTGAAAAAAGTACAAAAACTGTCAAATGTAATGACGACATTGAACTCAGAAGATATCCAATGACTCAACAGCTGTAGCTGGGCTTAGCATTCTGTAACGTTGGCTAATACGCTGTGGTATCGTTTAGCTATTGACTACAGGGATGGTATTGAGTATTTTGATACTGAACCTGGTATCGATAGAGTCAAAATTCGGACAAAACTATAACAGGGTACACAGACACCAGACAGAGAGCTGGTATAACAGGGCACCCAGACACCAGACAGAGAGCTGGTATAACAGGGTACACAGACACCAGACAGAGAGCTGGTATAACAGGGCACCAGACACCAGACAGAAAGCTGGTATAACAGGGTACACAGACACCAGACAGAGAGCTGGTATAACAGGGCACCCAGACACCAGACAGAGAGCTGGTATAACAGGGCACCCAGACACCAGACAGAGAGCTGGTATAACAGGGTACACAGACACCAGACAGAGAGCTGGTATAACAGGGCACCCAGACACCAGACAGAAAGCTGGTATAACAGGGCACCAGACACCAGACAGAAAGCTGGTATAACAGGGTACACAGACACCAGACAGAGAGCTGGTATAACAGGGTACACAGACACCAGACAGAGAGCTGGTATAACAGGGCACCCAGACACCAGACAGAGAGCTGGTATAACAGGGTACACAGACACCAGACAGAGAGCTGGTATAACAGGGCACCCAGACACCAGACAGAAAGCTGGTATAACAGGGTACACAGACACCAGACAGAGAGCTGGTATAACAGGGTACACAGACACCAGACAGAGAGCTGGTATAACAGGGCACCCAGACACCAGACAGAGAGCTGGTATAACAGGGTACACAGACACCAGACAGAGAGCTGGGTAATAGCTCATTTATAAAATACCTCCAGTAAAATACCTCCGACGGCTCTGTCACCTTCGTACTTATGGTCTGAAGGAGAGACATGTTACACATGTGAATATGAATAAATCCATTAATGCTGCTGTGGTGATATGGATCTGCTGTGTTGATATGATATGGATCTTGTGACGACCCTCCCACTCTGTCTGCTGTATTTTCTCTCTTTGCTCTTGTTCCTCATTAGGATGCCAGTGGGCGGAGTTGGAAGGGTCGTCAGCTAGATGGGAAACACCTGGGCTCGGGTGTGTCCCAGGATAAAGACAACTCTTCCACAGTCATTGGGGAGACTCTCTCCACGCAGACACTTTGTTTTTGGTTGTGCTAGTTATGGTATCGAATAAATATATATTTTTGATACTCCTTGTCTCCACGTTGTCTCCCTTTTGTTGCGAACTCTGAGCCGGTTCGTAACAATCTGCTGTGGTGTTATGGATCTGCTGTGGTGTTATGGATCTGCTGTGGTGATATGGATCTGCTGTGGTGATATGGATCTGCTGTGGTGACATGGATCTGCTGTGGTGATATGATATGGATCTGCTGTGGTGATATGGATCTGCTGTGGTGATATGGATCTGCTGTGGTGTTGTGGATCTGCTGTGGTGAAGTGGATCTGCTGTGGTGTTATGGATCTGCTGTGGTGATATGGATCTGCTGTGGTGATATGGATCTGCTGTGGTAATATGGATCTGCTGTGGTGATATGGATCTGCTGTGGTGATATGGATCTGCTGTGGTGATATGGATCTGCTGTCGTGTGCTGTGGATCTGCTGTGGTGATATGGATCTGCTGTGGTGTGCTGTGGTGATATGGATCTGCTGTGGTGATATAGATCTGCTGTGGTGATATGGATCTGCTGTGGTGATATGGATCTGCTGTGGTGATATGGATCTGCTATGGTGATATGGATCTGCTGTGGTGATATGGATCTGCTGTGGTGATATAGATCTGCTGTGGTGATATGGATCTGCTGTGGTGATATGGATCTGCTATGGTGATATGGATCTGCTGTGGTGTGCTGTGGTGATATGGATCTGCTGTGGTGATATGGATCTGCTGTCGTGTGCTGTGGTGATATGGATCTGCTGTGGTGATATGGATCTGCTGTGGTGATATGGATCTGCTGTGGTGATATGGATCTGCTGTGGTGATATAGATCTGCTGTGGTGATATGGATCTGCTGTGGTGATATGGATCTGCTGTGGTGATATGGATCTGCTGTGGTGATATGGATCTGCTGTCAGATAGATAGCAGGCCATCAGAGTCAGATAGACAGCAGGCCATCAGAGTCAGATAGACAGCAGGCCATCAGAGTCAGATAGACAGCAGGCCATCAGAGTCAGATAGACAGCAGGCCATCAGAGTCAGATAGATAGCAGGCCATCAGAGTCAGATAGACAGCAGGCCATCAGAGTCAGATAGATAGCAGGCCATCAGAGTCAGATAGATAGCAGGCCATCAGAGTCAGATAGATAACAGGCCATCAGAGTCAGATAGATAGCAGGCCATCAGAGTCAGATAGATAGCAGGCCATCAGAGTCAGATAGATAGCAGGCCATCAGAGTCAGATAGATAGCAGGCCATCAGAGTCAGATAGATAGCAGGCCATCAGAGTCAGATAGACAGCAGGCCATCAGAGTCAGATAGATAGGTCTTTTACTGAGCTCTCATTGACTGAGACGTTGCCATGGCTACCCGGGGTGACAGTGGGACTCACCATCGGCGGTTTCCATGACGCTGGAGTGGTTATATCCCCTGGGGACCACCTTCACCGACGCCACCGGGGGTCTGTCTCTGTCCGCATGCAGCGAGTGTTCCGATAGGCCGGTCACGTCTGGGGGGGCGGAGTGGTTATCTGTGTGAAGGTCAGAAGTCAAAGGCTGCTGTGGCTAGTTAGGGTCAAACACCTTGAGGTGATTTCATTATAAGGCCTATTATGGGATTACGTTCAATCATTCAACACCTTAATTCGCTCCTAAACACTATAGACCTGACAGGCCAAGCTGAGAACTTAATATTTACAACTTCACAGTCAAATCTATCATTTCTCTCAAGGGTATTATTGAGTGTTGATAGCTGGCATCTAATGTCTTCATGGTGAAAAACGGCAATAACTGAAGCCAGTGTTCTAGACTAGATGGAACAGGATTAACTGAAGCCAGTGTTCTAGACTAGATGGAAGAGGATTAACTGAAGCCAGTGTTCTAGACTAGATGGAACAGGATTAACTGAAGCCAGTGTTCTAGACTCGATGGAACAGGATTAACTGAAGCCAGTGTTCTAGACTCGATGGAACAGGATTAACTGAAGCCAGTGTTCTAGACTCGATGGAACAGGATTAACTGAAGCCAGTGTTCTAGACTAGATGGAACAGGATTAACTGAAGCCAGTGTTCTAGACTAGATGGAACAGGATTAACTGAAGCCAGTGTTCTAGACTCGATGGAACAGGATTAACTGAAGCCAGTGTTCTAGACTCGATGGAACAGGATTAACTGAAGCCAGTGTTCTAGACTAGATGGAACAGGATTAACTGAAGCCAGTGTTCTAAACTAGATGGAACAGGATTAACTGAAGCCAGTGTTCTAGACTAGATGGAACAGGATTAACTGAAGCCAGTGTTCTAGACTAGATGGAACAGGATTAACTGAAGCCAGTGTTCTAGACTAGATGGAACAGGATTAACTGAAGCCAGTGTTCTAGACTAGATGGAACAGGATTAACTGAAGCCAGTGTTCTAGACTCGATGGTCATATCTGGCCATTTATTTTAAGGATTACCTCATTGGCGAAGTGGGCAGCTTTAGGCAGGAAATGCCAATAACAAACAGCGAGTCATCGTACTTATGCATAAAAAAAGAACTAATGAAAGAAAAGCATTGTAAGTTAGAATTTTGTAAAGTTAGTGTGGGAGAGGTGTACAAATGATTCTTATCGATCAATAATGACAAACCTCCTGGCATTGACAACTTAGATGGAAAGCTACTGAGGATGGTAGCTGACTCTATAGCCACTCCTATCTGTCATATCTTTAATCTGAGCCTAGAGGGAAGACTTTGTCCTCAGACCTGGAGGGAAGCCAACGTCATTCCGCTAAGAGAGTGGTAAAGCTGCCTTTACTGGTTCTAACAGCAGACCTATCAGCTTGCTGCCAGCTCTTAGCAAACTGTTGGAAAAAATGTGGTTGGACAAAATACAATGCTATTTCTCTGTAAACAAATTACCAACAGACTTTCAGCATGCTTATAGAGAAGGGCACTCAACATGTACTGCACTGACACAAATGACTGATGATTGGTTGAAAGAAATTGATAATAATAAGATTGTGGGAGCTGTACTGTTAGATTTCAGTGCAGCCTTTGATATGATTGAAAATAAATGGTTGTTGAGAAAACGCATGTGTTATGGCTCTTCAACCTCTGCCATATCGTGGATTGAGAGATATCTAATAAAATAGGGTTTTCTTCAATTTTATCTTCTCTAATGTCAAACATGTAAAGTGTGGTGTACCGCAGGGCAGTTCTCTAGGCCCTCTACTCTTTTCTATTTTTACCAATGACCTGCCACTGACATTAAACAAAGCCTGTGTGTCCATGTATGCTGATGATTCAACCATATACGCATCAGCAACCACAGCTAATGAAGTCACTGAAACCCTGAAAGAGTTGCAGTCTGTTTTGGAATGGGTAGCCATCTCTAAAACTGAACATCTCTAAAACTAAGAGCATTGCATTTGGTACAAATCAATCTTTAAGTTCTAGACCTCTGCTGAATCTGTTGAACAAGTTGAGGAGACTAAATTACTTGGCATTTCCTTAGATCAGCCTTTCTTAAAGTATGGGTCGCGGACCTGTTAATGGTGGGTCACGACATGTCTGAGTAAATGGGTAATTATTTCAATCATTACTGGAAATTATTTGGCCAACCGCAACTGCGCTCTCTGCTGTTCAGCAGCAGATGCAGATGCGCTGTCAGCCACTGACTCGTCATTCCCACTCGCCATCACTCACAGCTGTCATCAAATGGACTCATGCTAGCCACAAGTTCTGACTGAGCTCATACAGCGATCAGTTTCTCTCTTGGTTTCATACAAACTTTGAGAATTAACGAGGAGAGCCCACAATGTGTTTTTTGCAGGGAACTGTTCAACTGTTCTGCCTGCGGCTATGGAACCCTGACCTGTTCACCGGACGTGCCACCTGTCCCAGACCTGCTGTCCCAGACCTGCTGTCCCAGACCTGTTCACCGGACGTGCTACCTGTCCCAGACCTGCTGTCCCAGACCTGCTGGAACCCTGACCTGTTCACCGGACGTGCTACTTGTCCCAGACCTGCTGGAACCCTGACCTGCTGGAACCCTGACCTATTCACCGGACGTGCTACCTGTCCCAGACCTGCTGGAACCCTGACCTGCTGGAACCCTGACCTATTCACCGGACGTGCTACCTGTCCCAGACCTGCTGTCCCAGACCTGCTGGAACCCTGACCTATTCACCGGACGTGCTACCTGTCCCAGACCTGCTGTTTTCAACTCTCTAGAGACAGCAGGAGCGGTAGAGATGCTATGAAAAGCCAACTGACATTTACTCCTGAGGTGCTGACCTGTTGCACCCTCGACAACCCCTGTGATTATTATTATTTGACCATGCTGGTCATTTATGAACATTTGAACATCTTGGCCATGTTCTGTTATAATCTCCACCCGGCACAGCCAGAAGAGGACTGGCCACCCCTCAAAGCCTGGTTCCTCTCTAGGTTTCTTCTTAGGTTCTGGCCTTTCTAGGGAGTTTTTCCTAGCCAACTAGGCTAGGAAACCCTACCTTGCTGTTTGGGGTTTTAGGCTGGGTTTCTGTACAGCACTTTGTGATATCAGCTGATGTAAGAAGGGCTTTATAAATACATTTGATTGATTGATTGATAAAAGTGCTTAGTAATCAGTCTCTCAAAACGAACAAATTAAAACGACAAGTCCTGACCAAACATCCACACCATGACGGTAAACCCAGGAACTTCTTTCAGGAAACGAGTAAGTCAGAGTAAGTCAGCTAGCAAAGCATCGTCGTCATTTCATAACAGGTGATGATGATACTGTAAGCAGCAATAATGGAGTACCATCGCTCATAGTAGTCGATGTTTCTTTCAAACAATCCCCTTAGCTAGCTAACTAGCTATTAGCTGTGTAACTAACATTAGCCAAAGCAAGCTAGCTAGCTAACTAGCTATTAGCTGTGTAACTAACATTAGCCAAAGCAAGCTAGCTAGCTAACTAGCGATTAGCTGTGTAACTAACATTAGCCAAAGCAAGCTAGCTAGCTAACTAGCGATTAGCTGTGTAACTAACATTAGCCAAAGCAAGCTAGCTAGCTAACTAGCTATTAGCTGTGCAACTAACATTAGCCAAAGCAAGCTAGCTGATTGTGCAACCCCCAGTAACAGTACAGATGAAAGAAATTCAGGCCTACTGTACATCTTACTGTAGAAATGATCAGGCCTACTGTACATCTTACTCTAGAAATGATCAGGCCTACTGTACATCTCACTGTAGAAATGATCAGGCCTACTGTACATCTCACTGTAGAAATGATCAGGCCTACTGTACATCTCACTGTAGAAATGATCAGGCCTACTGTACATCTTACTGTAGAAATGATCAGGCCTACTGTACATCTTACTGTAGAAATGATCAGGCCTACTGTACATCTTACTGTAGAAATGATCAGACCTACTGTACATCTTACTGTAGAAATTACTGTTGAAAACAAGTCTAGGTTGGAACTGTTGCTGTTAAAATACGAGTAATCATTTTTATTATGGAATAAACAGATTGAAGCAAGATGCTTTTGAAGGCAAACACACTCCTACAGTTCTGGGTAGCTCATCTACGGCAGGAAGCGGTCTCCTGTCTGACTGAGCAAGCAGTCGATGTCCTGATCCAGTTTGGCATCACATTACCTATGTGAGTCAGGGTTCTCAACTCTGGCGTACTTAAAAAAAACAAGTACAGAAACAGACTTCATGCTGAGCATGACCTCAGGGTTGCACTGCCAAAACCTAAACCCAGAATAGACATGCTTGTTGAAAACGTCAACCAGCCACAGACCTCTCATTAGGACTGTGTGTGTTTTCTGGGCTACATCTGTGTGATGTGATCAATCAGTCTATTTCAGTTCAGAATAAAAACGGATTTATTGTATTTGAACAGCAACCGTTCCAACCTTGACAGATATAAGAGTGTTTTTAATGGGTGAAAATAAACACAAAAAGCTATTTATATGGGTATTTCATCAAATGAAATTTTACTGGTCACATACACATGGTTAGCAGATGTTAATGTGAGTGTAGTGAAATGCTTGTGCTTCTAGTTCCTACAGTGCAGTAATATCTAACAAGTAATCTAACAATTCCACAACAACTACCTAATACACACAAGTGTAAAGGAATGAATAAGAATATGTACATATAAATATATGAATGAGTGATGGCCGAACGGCATCGGCAAGATGCAGTAGATGTTATAGAGTACAGTATATACATATGAGATGAGTAATGTAGGGTATGTAAACATTATATAAAGTGGCATTGTTTATTAAGTCAGTATGTTGGCAACAGCCACTCAATGCTAGTGATGGCTGTTTAACAGTCTGATGGCCTTGAGATAGAAGCTGTTTTTCAGTCTCTCGGTCCCAGCTTTGATGCACCTGTACTGACCTCGCCTTCTGGATGATAGCAGGGTGAACAGGCAGTGGCTCGGGTGGTTGTTGTCCTTGATGATCTTTTTGGCCTTCCTGTGACATCGGGTGGTGTAGGTGTCCTGGAGGGCAGGTAGTTTGCCCCCGGTGATGCGTTGTACAGACCTCACTACCCTCTGGAGAGCCTTCCGGTTATGGGCGGAGCAGCTGCCGTACCAGGCGGTGATACAGCCCGACAGGATGCTCTATGTTGTGCATCTAAAAGTTTCTGAGTGTTTTTGGTGACAAGCCAAATTTCTTCAGCCTCCTGAGGTTGAAGAGGCGCTGTTGCGCCTTCACCACACTGTCTGTGTGGCTGGACAATTTCAGTTTGTCTGTCATATGTACACCAAGGAACTTGAAGCTTTCCACCTTCTCCTCTACTGTCTCATCGATGTGGATAGGGGGATGCTCCCTATGCTGTTTCCTGAAGTCCACGATCATCTCCTTTGTTTTGTTGACGTTGAGTGTGAGGTTATTTTCCTGACACCACACTCCCCAGGCCCTCACCTCCTCCATGTAGGCAGTCTCGTCGTTGTTGGTAATCAAGCCTACCACTGTTATGTCGTCTTCAAACTTGATGATTGATTTGGAGGCGTGCATGGCCACGCAGTCATGGGTGAACAGGGAGTACAGGAGAGGGCTGAGAACGCACCCTTGTGGTGCCCCAGTGTTGAGGATCAGCGGGGTGGAGATGTTGTTTCCTAGCCTCACCACCTGGGGGCGGCCCGTCAGAAAGTCCAGGTCCAGTTGCACAGGGCGGGGTTGAGACCCAGGGCCTCCAGCTTGATGATGAGCTTGGATGGTACTATGGTGTTGAATGCTGAGCTATAGTCAATGAACAGCATTCTTCCATTGGTATTCCTCTTGTCCAGATGGGATAGGGCAGTGTGCAGTGTGATGGTGATTGCATCGGTAAGCAAATTGAAGTGGGTCTAGGGTGTCAGGTAGGGTGGAGGTGATATGGTCCTTGACTAGTCTCTCAAAGCACTTCATGATGATGGAAGTGAGCGCTACAGGGCGATAGTCATTTAGCTCAGTTACCTTAGCTTTCTTGGGAACAGGAACAATGGTGGCCCTCTTGAAGCATGTGGGAACCGCAGACTGGGATAAGGATGGATTGAATATGTCCATAAACACTTCAGCTAGCTGGTCTGTGCATGCTCTGAGGACGCGGCTAGGGATGCCGTCTGGGCCGGCAGCCTTGTGAGGGTTAACATGTTTAAATGTTTTACTCACGTCGGCCACGGAGAAGGAGAGACTACCTACAGCGCTCAGCTGGCAAATGATTTGGCATAAATAGCAGCATGCCTCAACAGCTTGATAAAACGTGCAAAACACACGTGAAAACTTAATTACAATATTGGTGGGAATATGTCCATGATAAAAACAAGAGAATGGAATATAACTGGATAAATTAGAAGAAATATGAGTTGAGATGCAGTCACCACTCGTGTGTGGATCACTATTTCTGGAATGCTCCGTGTGCTGAAAGTTGAGTAGGCTAATTCACTAAGACGAGCGCTAAGACGAGCGCTAAGACGAGCGCTAAGAAATAAGACGTAGTCTTAACTGTTTGACAATTAGGTTATCAATATATTAGAGGTCGACCTCTGCACCATACAGCCGTTAGAGGTTGACCTCTGGCAACATACAGCCGTTAGAGGTCGACCTCTGCAACATACAGCCGTTAGAGGTCGACCTCTGCACCATACAGCCGTTAGAGGTCGACCTCTGCAACATACAGCCGTTAGAGGTCGACCTCTGCAACATACAGCCGTTAGAGGTCGACCTCTGGCAACATACAGCCGTTAGAGGTCGACCTCTGCAACATACAGCCGTTAGAGGTCGACCTCTGCACCATACAGCCGTTAGAGGTCGACCTCTGCAACATACAGCCGTTAGAGGTCGACCTCTGGCAACATACAGCCGTTAGAGGTCGACCTCTGGCAACATACAGTCGTTAGAGGTCGACCTCTGCAACATACAGCCGTTTCCTACAAATACTGTCACCATACACTCCTTAAATAAGCCTACCTCCATCCCGCGTCGGATTCAGTTCTCATGTCTGTGGTGGAAAATCTGAACGTACCATGCATGGATTCATAATTTATTTTATTTGACCTTTATTTAACTAGGCAAGTCAGTTAAGAACAAATTCTTATTTTCAATGACGGCCTACCGGGGAACAGTGGGTTAACTGCCTTGTTCAGGGGCAGAACGACAGATTTGTACCTTGTCAGCTCGGGGTTTCGAACTTGCAATCTTTCGGTTACTAGTCTAACGCTCTAACCACTAGGCTACCTACCTCCTCTAACCCCTAGGCTACCCTACCCTTGACATCTCATATTGAATTATTTGCAAACAGCAACAGTTTTGTTGTAAACAAGACACACTAGTTTGGCATTGGAGAAATACGGTCAGATTCAAGTATTTTAATAGAGTAGGTAGGACTATCAATAGAGACATTGGTGATTTTACCCACTGTTATCAGATCGAATTGATTATCCCACTAAAGTCATTTATTAAATGAATTGGGAAGCGAGTAGGCTATTTATGTTCTGGTAAATGAATTGGGAAGCTAGTAGGCTATTTATGTTCTGGTAAATGAATTGGGAAGCTAGTAGGCTATTTATATTCTGGTAAATGAATTGGGAAGCTAGTAGGCTATTTATGTTCTGGTAAATGAATTGGGAAGCTAGTAGGCTATTTATGTTCTGGTAAATGAATTGGGAAGCTAGTAGGCTATTTATGTTCTGGTAAATGAATTGGGAAGCTAGTAGGCTATTTATGTTCTGGTAAATGAATTGGGAAGCGAGTAGGTTATTTATGTTCTGGTAAATGAATTGGGAAGCTAGTAGGCTATTTATGTTCTGGTAAATGAATTGGGAAGCTAGTAGACTATTTATGTTCTGTAAATGAATTGGGAAGCTAGTAGGCTATTTATGTTCTGGTAAATGAATTGGGAAGCTAGTAGGCTATTTATGTTCTGGTAAATGAATTGGGAAGCTAGTAGGCTATTTATGTTCTGGTAAATGAATTGGGAAGCTAGTAGGCTATTTATGTTCTGGTAAATGAATTGGGAAGCTAGTAGGCTATTTATGTTCTGGTAAATGAATTGGGAAGCTAGTAGGCTATTTATGTTCTGGTAAATGAATTGGGAAGCTAGTAGGCTGTTTATGTTCTGGTCCTGCCAACAAGCTCAGGAACACATTGGCTGGAGGTCGAACCTAGCAACCAATCCCTGTTGTCATCATTCAGCTCACCCAGAAGGATGTGGACATAGTGCAATACGTGAACAACTGAAATTATATTGGTCGCTCACCAGTAGCTATGTATCCTAACAACACGGCTGTCAAACTGGACAGATGTGTTTCACTACAGAAGAAACAACGATATACAGCCTAACAACGTGGCAGAAGACAGGGAGAGGAAGGGTGACAACAGAGAGGGGAAGACCCTCACTGGGGAAGAGGCCAGTGATTGAGGAGGGGGACCCAAGAGAGGTCAGGCTCTGAACCAAATAAAAGCCAACATTGTAAACCTCTAGCAGTATCTAGCAGTATACAATCTGATTGAAATACAGATGTGATAACTTCTCCTCTGTCAGAGTCTGTGTAGTTACAATAAAAGAGAATGGCCTGAAACCATTTCTCTCTCTCCATCCCTCTTTCTATTCAGGACCACTGGCACTAATATGTGGTGAAGTTGTTCTCTGCTCAGCTGACAGAGAAGATACAGGAACCATTCTGTTCCAAGTAGGTCACCTCGGCTCTCCTCTGGATACAGGAATAGGTCGCCTTGGCTCTCCTCTAGATACAGGACTAGGTCGCCTTGGCTCTCCTCTAGATACAGGGGGACTAGGTCACCTTGGCCCTCCTCTAGATACAGGACTAGGTCACCTCGGCTCTCCTCTAGATACAGGACTAGGTCACCTTGGCTCTCCTCTAGATACAGGAGGACTAGGTCACCTTGGCCCTCCTCTAGATACAGGACTAGGTCACCTCGGCTCTCCTCTAGATACAGGACTAGGTCACCTTGGCTCTCCTCTAGATACAGGAGGAGTAGGTCACCTTGGCTCTCCGCTAGATACAGGACTAGGTCACCTTGGCCCTCCTCTAGATACAGGACTAGGTCACCTTGGCTCTCCTCTAGATACAGGAGGACTAGGTCACCTTGGCTCTCCTCTAGATACAGGACTAGGTCACCTTGGCTCTCCTCTAGATACAGGAGGACTAGGTCACCTTGGCTCTCCTCTAGATACAGGACTAGGTCACCTTGGCTCTCCTCTAGAAACAGGACTAGGTCACCTCGGCTCTCCTCTAGATACAGGACTAGGTCACCTTGGCTCTCCTCTAGATACAGGAGGATTAGGTCACCTTGGCTCTCCTCTAGATACAGGAGGAGTAGGTCACCTTGGCCCTCCTCTAGATACAGGAGGACTAGGTCACCTTGGTTCTCCTCTAGATACAGGACTAGGTCACCTGGCTCTCCTCTAGATACAGGAGGACTAGGTCACCTTGGCTCTCCTCTAGATACAGGAGGACTAGGTCACCTTGGCCCTCCTCTAGATACAGGAGGACTAGGTCACCTTGCTCTCCTCTAGATACAGGAGGACTAGGTCACCTTGGCTCTCCTCTAGATACAAGAGGACTAGGTCACCTTGGCTCTCCTCTAGATACAGGACTAGGTCACCTGGCTCTCCTCTAGATACAGGAGGACTAGGTCACCTTGGCTCTCCTCTAGATACAGGACTAGGTCACCTTGGCTCTCCTCTAGATACAGGACTAGGTCACCTTGGCTCTCCTCTAGATACAGGACTAGGTCACCTTGGCTCTCCTCTAGATACAGGACTAGGTCACCTTGGCTCTCCTCGAGATACAGGACTATGTCACCTTGGCCCTCCTCTAGATACAGGACTAGGTCACCTTGGCTCTCCTCTAGATACAGGGGGACTAGGTCACCTTGGCTCTCCTCTAGATACAGGGGGACTAGGTCACCTTGGCTCTCCTCTAGATACAGGACTAGGTCACCTTGGCTCTCCTCTAGATACAGGACTAGGTCACCTTGGCTCTCCTCTAGATACAGGACTAGGTCACCTTGGCTCTCCTCTAGATACAGGACTAGGTCACCTTGGCTCTCCTCGAGATACAGGACTAGGTCACCTTGGCTCTCCTCTAGATACAGGACTAGGTCACCTTGGCTCTCCTCTAGATACAGGACTAGGTCACCTTGGCTCTCCTCTAGATACAGGACTAGGTCACCTTGGCCCTCCTCTAGATACAGGAGGACTAGGTCACCTCGGCTCTCCTCTAGATACAGGAGGACTAGGTCCCCTCGGCCCTCCTCTAGATACAGGACTAGGTCACCTTGGACCTCCTCTAGATACAGGAGGACTAGGTCACCTTGGCTCTCCTCTAGATACAGGAGGACTAGGTCACCTTGGCTCTCCTCTAGATACAGGACTAGGTCACCTTGGCCCTCCTCTAGATACAGGACTAGGTCACCTTGGCTCTCCTATAGATTCAGGACTAGGTCACCTTGGCTCTCATCTAGATACAGGAGGACTAGGTCACCTCGGCTCTCCTCTAGATACAGGGGGACTAGGTAACCTTGGCCCTCCTCTAGATACAGGAGGACTAGGTCACCTTGGCTCTCCTCTAGATACAGGGGGACTAGGTCACCTTGGCTCTCCTCTAGATACAGGAGGACTAGGTCACCTCGGCCCTCCTCTAGATACAGGACTAGGTCACCTTCTCCTCTAGATACAGGAGGACTAGGTCACCTCGGCTCTCCTCTAGATACAGGAGGACTAGGTAACCTTGGCCCTCCTCTAGATACAGGAGGACTAGGTCACCTTGGCTCTCCTCTAGATACAGGGGGACTAGGTCACCTTGGCCCTCCTCTAGATACAGGGGGAGTAGGTCACCTGAAATTGATTCAGGCTGCGGCTGGCATCTTTAGGGTAGCTTTAGGAGGTAGACACAGTGAGGAGGACTTGGCTGAAAAACATCTCGTGAACAACATCTTGTGATCCTGTAGCCCTTGATGGAAGACTGAGGAAAAGCATAATGGGGACATTTAGAGCCCTACTTCTTGTGGACCTTAGCAGAAAAGCATATCAGTGGGAATAGTGTTCAGGGGGAGCAGGAGATTGTGTCGGTCGGGTTCCTCAAGCTGTGATCAGACATTTAGTTTATAAACATATCTACATAGATGCTCGTGATAAGGTTTATAAACATGTCTACATAGGTGCTCATGATAAGGTTTATAAACATGTCTACATAGGTGCTCATGATAAGGTTTATAAACATATCTACATAGGTGCTCATGATAAGGTTTATAAACATATCTACATAGGTGCTCATGATAAGGTTTATAAACATGTCTACATAGATGCTCATGATAAGGTTTATAAACATGTCTACATAGATGCTCGTGATAAGGTTTATAAACATGTCTACATAGGTGCTCATGATAAGGTTTATAAACATGTCTACATAGGTGCTCATGATAAGGTTTATAAACATATCTACATAGGTGCTCATGATAAGGTTTATAAACATATCTACATAGGTGCTCATGATAAGGTTTATAAACATGTCTACATAGATGCTCATGATAATCAGTCAAAAAATTGGATTGTTTTAATGTAATGTTTTTTTGTGTTTTCTAGTATTTTCTCTATTAAGTCTGTCACACTCAGGTCTGGAGAAAACCAAAGAAGAAGAAAGTCTACAGCCGGCAGTTAAATGATTGTTTAGTGATATAAACAATAAGAAGAGTTTATGGTTTAATGGGGGGGACTGATGGATTCTGTTCAAATGGAAAATGTTTCAAGTTAAACTGTAATTTGTTTGTATCCTGTTTAGTGAATGATTACTGTGAATATTAATGGAGTTTAGGACATGAAACTGTATCCTGTTTAGTGAATGATTACTGTGAATATTAATGGAGTTTAGGACATGAAACTGTATCCTGTTTAGTGAATGATTACTGTGAGTATTAATGGAGTTTAGGACATGAAACTGTGTGTATGCTTGTTTAGAAAGGTTGGCCTAAATCAGAGAAGAGGATGTTGCCTAGGATCAGAGAGGAGGGTCAGGCCCAGGACAGAAGATGTTCGGGGCCTAGGATCAGAGAGGAGGGTCAGGCCCAGGACAGAAGATGTTCGGGGTGTGATTCTGACATCTGGATAAACGAAGAGAGGACCATGGACATTCCACGGGGGAAAGGAGGGAAACTCATTGGGGTCATAAAATGTATAGCTGGGGAGGTGATGCCTACAAGGGAAGAGTATACAATGTGTTGTGATCTTTCTAAATGTATTCACTCAGCTGACTGTATCCTTGGTATTAAACACTTGAAACTTCTCTTGAGCTTTTGGTCTCAATTCCTTATTGAAGAGTTTGCGATAGCATTTTCCTTTTTAACGAAATGGAGGCCACTGTGTTCTTGGGGACCTTCAATGCTGCAGAAATGTTTTGGTACCCTTCCCCAGATCTGTGCCTTGATACAATCCTGTGTCAGAGCTCTAAGGACAATTCCTTCAACCTCTTGGCTTGGTTTTTGCTCTGACATGCACTGTCAACTGTGGGACCTGATATAGACAGGTATGTGCCTTTCCCAATCATGTTCAATCAATTGAATTTACCACAGATGGACTCCAATCAAGTTGTAGAAACATCTCAAGGATGATGAATGGAAACAGGATGCACCTGAGCTCAATTTCATGTCTCATAGCAAAGGGTCTGAATACTTATGTAAATAAGGTATTTCTGTTCTAAAAAACAGTTTTCGCTTTGTCATTATGGGGTATTGTGATGTCATTATGGGCTATTGTGATGTCATTATGGGCTATTGTGATGTCATTATGGGCGTTTGTGATGTCATTATGGGCGTTTGTGATGTCATTATGGGCTATTGTGATGTCATTATGGGGTATTGTGATGTCATTATGGGCTATTGTGTGTAGATTGATGAGGGAGATAACTATTTAATCCATTTTAGAATAAGGCTGTTATATTACAAAATGTGGAAAAAGTCTGAAGTCTGAATACTTTCCGAATGCACTGCATCTACAGTAGTTGGATGACCTCAGGGTTTTAGGGCCTTGCTGTGTGGTGAACAAGCCTAAAAGGACTGAGTCAGAATGAATGAGGTATCTGGGTATGGTTACGTAAAGGTGTTTTACCTATCTGGGTGCGGTTAGGTAAAGGTGTTTTACCTATCTGGGTGTGGTTAGGTGTGGTTAGGTATAGGTGTTTTACCTATCTGGGTGTGGTTAGGTAAAGGTGTTTTACCTATCTGAGTGTGGTTAGGTAAAGGTGTTTTACCTATCTGGATGTGGTTAGGTAAAGGTGTTTTACCTATCTGGGTGTGGTTAGGTATAGGTGTTTTACCTATCTGGGTGTAGTTAGGTAAAGGTGTTTTACCTATCTGGGTGTGGCTAGGTAAAGGTGTTTTACCTATCTGGATGTGGTTAGGTAAAGGTGTTTTACCTATCTGGGTGTGGTTAGGTAAAGGTGTTTTACCTATCTGGGTGTGGTTAGGTAAAGGTGTTTTACCTATCTGGGTGTGGTTAGGTAAAGATGTTTTACCTATCTGGGTGTGGTTAGGTAAAGGTGTTTTACCTATCTGGGTGTGGTTAGGTAAAGGTGTTTTACCTATCTGGGTGTGGTTAGGTAAAGATGTTTTACCTATCTGGGTGTGGTTAGGTAAAGGTGTTTTACCTATCTGGGTGTGGTTAGGTAAAGGTGTTTTACCTATCTGGGTGTGGTTAGGTATAGGTGTTTTACCTATCTGGGTGTGGTTAGGTAAAGGTGTTTTACCTATCTGGGTGTATGCCATGAGGTCAGCCAGCACGGCAGTGGTAGCGTGGCCCCTCCCTCCAGGATGGGATGAGGTGGAGGATGCAGAGGAGGAGGTGGAGGAGCCCTGGATGACTCTGTTAAACCAGTGTTCTACGTTCGGCGCCGGGTGGTTCTGGTACGGCGTGGAGGACACCATCCGGCCCGCACGACGCAGTGAACCCTCGTCTTCTGACGCCGAGGACGTGTCTGTGAGGTCAGAGGTTGAAAACAGGCAGGGAGGCAGGGTCACAGCAGACAGAGACAGGAAGTACCACTGTGCGTCCCAAATGGCACCCTATTCCCTATGCAGTGCACTACTTGTGAACTGGGCCCATAGGGTTATTTTATTACTATGCAACCAACTCATGCCTTGGAAGGGCGGAGAATGGAAACTAGGGGACGAGACAGACAGACAGACTCAAGGCTGAAACCCTTACCATAGGGCAGAGATCATCAACTAGATTCAGCCACCGGACGATTTTTTGTTGAGCGGACGGTCAGGGGCCCAAACATGCTTACAAATAAATTTGTAGACTGCAAATTGACCGCAAGAAGCCTAAACGGATATAATATTTGACCAAAACATAATAATTTCAAACTTGGCTTACATTTGTATATCAATATAATTTATTTATAAATGCCCTTTTTACCTCAGCAGTTGTCACAAAGTGCTATACAGAAAGCCAGCCAGAAACCTCAAACAGCAAGCAATGCAGGTGTAGAAGCACGATGGCTAGGAAAAACTCCCTAGAAAAGGCAGGACCTTGGAAGAAACAGAGGATCACAAATATCCATCGATATGCGTGGGAATAATTTGGAAGAGATTTCTCAAATGATCATGACTTGGATCTGATTTCGTGGTGTTTTTAGTCTCATGTAAATAAATGTTTCGGGGACATACCGTATGAAAACAAATCACGACAGCTGTGATGGAAACAGGACGCTTCGGAATCATTCTATAAACGCCGACAGATAATTTGTTCGTTCGGCATGGCGGGATCTTTTTGTGTCTGTACAATTAATTATAGGAGAAATGGCGGTGGAAACACCTTAATGTGCAAAAATGTATATAATAAACAGCACCATATTGAAGTAAACTTGTAGTCACGTGATATGGTGTGTGGTCCTCCCACTACGACTCAGGATGCTGTTTATTAGGCTACAGATTAAATACAGTGGCTTCCAAAAGGTATTCACACCCCTTGACTTATTCCAGATTTTGTTGTTACAGCCTGACTTCAAAACATTTTTTGTTTGTTTAAATGTATCACCCATCTACACACAATACCCTTTAATGACAAAAGTGAAAACATGTTTTTTATTGAAAATGAAAATGCATGAATCTCATTTTTATAAGTATTCACACCCCTGAGTGAATAGCTAAAAACACCACCTTTGGCGTGGATGACAGCTGTGAGTCTTTCTGAGAAAGTCTAAGAGCTTTGCACACCTGGACTGTACAATCATTTTCTCTTTATTATTTTTGTAACTGTCAAGTTGATTGATCATTTCTACCCATCTACCAGTAGGTGCCCTTCTTTGTGAGGCAATGGGAAACCTCCCTCGTCTTTTTATAATTTTTTGGGGGGTAGATCAGCTTTAATAATACAGATAGATTGTAGCTTCCACCAATGTAACTGTCTGCCAGAGTTGCAAAGAAACAGCCATATCTCAGACTGGCCAATATAATAAAAGATTAAGATGGGCAAAAGAACACAGACACTGGACAGAGGAACTCTGCCTAGAAGGCCAGCATCCCGGAGTCGCCTCTTCACTGTTGACGTTGAGACTGGTGTTTTGTGGGTACTATTTCATGAAGCTGTCAGTTGAGGATTTGAGGCATCTGTTTCTCAAACTAGACATTAATGTGCTTGTCCTCTTGCTCAGTTGTGCACCACTCCTCTTTCTATTCTGGTTAGGGACAGTTTGCGCTGTTCTGTGAAGGGAGTAGTACACAGCGTTGTATGAGATCTTCAGTCTCTTGGCAATTTCTCGCATGGAATAGCCTTAATTTCTCAGAACAAGAATAGACTGACGAGTTTCAGAAGAAAGGTCTTTGTTTCTGGCCATTTTGAGCCTGTAATCAAACCCACAAATGCTGATGCTCCAGATACTCAACTAGTCTAAAGATGGCCAGTTGTATTGCTTCTTTAATCAGCAGAACAGTTTTCAGCTGTGCTAACATAATTGCAAAAGGGTTTTCTAATGATCAATTAACCTTTTATAATGATAAACTTGGATTAGCTAACACAACGTGCCATTGGAACACAGGAGTGATGGTTGCTGATAATGGGCCTCTGTTCCATTAAAAATCTGCCGTTTCCAGCTACAATAGTCATTTACAACATTAACAATATCTACACTGTAATTCTGATCAATTTGATGTTATTTTAAAAGGACAAAAAATGTGCTTTTCTTTCAAAAACAAGGACATTTCTAAGTGACCCCAAACTTTTGAATGGTAGTGTACATATACAGATAAATACAGCAGAAATCAAATGTTTGGACACATCTACTCATTCCAGAGTTTTTCTTTATTTTGACTATTTTCTACATTGTGGAATAATAGTGAAGACATCAAAACTATGAAATAATACATATGGAATCATGTAGTAACCAAAAAAGTGGAAAACAAATCAAAATATATTTTATATTTGAGATTCTTCAAAGTAGCCACTCTTTGCATTGATGACAGCTTTATACACTCTTGGCATTCTCTCAACCAGCTTCATGAGGTAGTCACCTGGAATTAATTTCAATTAACAGGTGTGCCTTGTTAAAAAGTTAATTTGTGGAATGTGTTACTTAATAGTTTTGATGTCTTCACCATTATTCTACAATGTAGAAAATAGTAAAAATAAAGAAAACCCTGGAATGAGTAGGTGTCCACATTTATGACTGCTACTGTACATACACACAATACATAAACACATAAACACATACACGCATATAAATGCCCATCTTTCAAATATATTTACCACACCTCCCATAATTGGAGTTAACTAATGAACACCACCACCTAGGCTTCTACTTCCAGCTCATACAGTTGAAGTCGGAAGTTTACATACACTTAGGTTGGAGTCATTAAAACTCGTTTTTCATCCACTCCACAAATTTCTTGTTAACAAACTATAGTTTTGGCAAGTCGGTTAGGACATCTACTTTGTGCATGACACAAGTAATTATTCCAACAATTGTTTACAGACAGATTATTTCACTTATAATTCACTGTATCACAATTCTAGTGGGTCAGAAGTTTACATACACTAAGTTGACTGTGCCTTTAAACAGCTTGGAAAATTCCAGAAAATGATGTCATGGCTTTAGAAGCTTCTGATAGGCTAATTGACATCATGAGTCAGTAGGAGGTGTACCTGTGGATGTATTTCAAGGCCTACCTTCAAACCATTTGACAAATAAGAATATTCTCACTCTTATCCGAAATCAGTTCTTCATGTAGGTAGCCTACCCGCACTGTAAACTGTTAACTACAGCGCACGTGCCAAGACCTGAGTAGGCCCATCAAATCAAATTTTATTTATCACATACTTGGGCCTCTGGTTAGCAGGTGTTAATGTGAGTGTAGCGAAATGCTTGTGCTTCTAGTTCCTACAGTGCAGTAATATCTAACAAGTAATCTAACAATTCCACAACAACTACCTAATACACACAAGTGTAAAGGAATGAATAAGAATATGTACATATAAATATATGGATGAGTGATGGCCGAACGGCATAGGCAAGATGCAGTAGATGTTATAGAGTACAGTATATACATATGAGATGAGTAATGTAGGGTATGTAAACATTATATAAAGTGGTATTATATAAAGTGGCTAGTGATACATTTATTACATTCACTATTTTACGAAACAGTCCCACTGGGCACACTGGTAGAATCAACATTGTTTTTCTACGTGATTTCAATGAAATTACGTTGAACCAACATGGACTAGACGTTGAATTGACGTCTGTGGGGGTTTTGTGACAACTATCGGTAGAGTTGAAAATGGAAACACATTGACCTTTAGATTTTTATTGGGTACATGAGAAAACTAAAGCTAAAAAGTACATTTTGTGTACACTTATCACTTCCTGATTCTTTTCAGGAAGTTTGATGGAAACACCAATGGTGAGAAAATGCGCATATTTTCTTTATGCAGATTTTAGAATATTTGCATGAAAATCTGTCGCCAATTGGATGGAAAGCTAATAAGGCCCTTTATAATGTGGAACTATTGGCATTAGGCAGAAAACCAATTGTTGTTCAATATTTAGTTGATCAATAGATCATTGGGTTTTCTAGCTCCTGCCTTGGTAAAGGCTCTGAGATTAAATAGGCAACCATGTCGGGCTCTTATCGCACAGCAATACTGTAGCCTACCCATACTGTCAAATATTTACTGTGTTGGCAGGATGTTTTCATCTTCAGCAGTAATTTATGCTGTTTCTGGAAAAGGACTGTCAGTTTCTAAAAGAGAAGACAATGGTATATTGTTGTGGACCTGTCAGGAAGAATGTTCTGTTTTACCTCATTTCTGTGCAACTAGAACGAAAAAAAAAACGTAGATCACCTTTACTCCACACACAGAGACACCAAGCTTTCTCTCAGCCTCCATTTGGCAAATCTGACTCTATCTTCCTGATTCGTGCTTACAAGCAGAAACTCAAAACAGGAAGTACCAGTGACGCACGAAATACGGAAGTGGTCCGATGAGGCGGATGCTAAGCTACAGGACTGTTTCGTAGCACAGACTGGAATATATTCCGGGATTCATCCAATTGCATTGAGGCGTTTACCACGTCAGTCACCGGCTTTATTAATAAGTGGATCGACAACGTCATCCCCACAGTGACCGTACGTACATATCCCAACCAGAAGCCATGGATGACAGGAAACATCCGCACTGAGCTAAATCTGCCGCTTTCAATGAGAAGGACACTAACCCAGACGCTTATAAGAAATTCTGCTACGCCCTCTGACAAACCATCAAACAGGCTGTTCATTGACTACAGCTCAGCATTTTAAAAAAAAAGAAGATTTATTTCACCTTTATTTAACCATGTAGGCCAGTTGAGAAAAATGTCTCATTTACAACTGCGACCTGGCCAAGATAAAGCAAAGCAGTACGACACAAACAACATAGTTACACATGGAATAAACAAACATGCAGTCAATAATACATCAGAAAAAGTCTATATACAGTGTGTGCAAATGAGGTAGGATAAGAGAGGTAAGGCAATAAATAGGCCATAGTGGCGAAATGTGTGTCAGAGTGATAGATGTGCAGAAGATGAGTGTGCCGGTAGATACTGGGGTGCAAAGGAGCAAAATAAATAAAATAAATAACAGTATGGGGATGAGGTAGTTGGATGGGATATTTACAGATGGGCTATGTACAGGTGCAGTGATCTGTGAGCTGCTCTGACAGCTGGTGCTTAAAGTTAGTGAGGGAGATATGAGTCTCCAGCTTCAGTGATTTTTGTAGTTCTTCCAGTCATTGGCAGCAGAGAACTGGAAGGAAAGGCGGCCAAAGGAGAAATTGGCTTTGGGGGTGACCAGTGAGATATGCATGCTACGAGTGGGTGCTGCTAAGGTGAACAGTGAGCTGAGATAAGGCGGGCCTTTACCGAGAAAAGTCTTATAGATGACCTGGAGCCAGTGGGTTTGGCGACGAATATGAAGCGAGGGCCAGCCAACGAGAGCATACAGGTCGCAGTGGTGAGTAGTATTTGGAGCTTTGGTGACAAAATGGATGGCAATGTGATAGACTGAATCCAATTTGCTGAGTAGAGTGTTGGAGGCTATTTTGTAAATGATATCGCCGAAGTCAAGGATCGGTAGGATAGTCAGTTTTACGAGGGTATGTTTGGCAGCATGAGTGAAGGAATCTTTGTTGCGAAAATAGGAAGCCGATTCTAGATTTAATTTTGGATTGGAGATGCTTAATGTGACTCTGGAGAGTTTCCAGTCTAACCAGACACCTAGGTATTTGTAGTTGTCCACATATTCTAAGTCAGAACTGTCCAGAGTAGTGATGCTGGACAGGCAGCTACCGGGTGATGAGTATGCATTTCGTTTTACTAGCATTTAAGAGCAGTTGGGGACACGGAAGGAGAGTTGTATGGCATTGAAGCTCGTCTGGAGGTTAGTAAACACAGTGTCCAAAGAAGGGCCAGAAGTATACAGAATGGTGTCGTCTGCGTAGAGGTGGATCAGAGAATCACCCACAGCAAGAGCGACATCATTGATGTATACAGAGAAAAGAGTCGGCCTGAGAATTGAACCCTGTGGCACCCCCATAGAGACTGCCAGAGGTCCGGACAACAGGCCCTCCGATTTGACACACTGAACTCTGTCTGAGAAGTAGTTGGTGAACCAGGCGAGGCAGTCATTTGAGAAACCAAGGCTGTTGAGTCTACCAATAAGAATGTGGTGATTGACAGAGTCGAAAGCCTTGGCCAGGTCGATGAATACAGCTGCACAGCATCGTCTCCTATCGTTGGTGGTTATGATATCGTTTAGGACCTTCAGCGTGGCTGAGGTGCACCCATGACCAGCTCGTAAACCTAGAGTGGTCTAGAGTGTCTCCCCCTTTGAAGAGGGGGATAACCG
This sequence comes from Salmo trutta, assembly GCF_901001165.1. Taxonomy (NCBI): domain Eukaryota; kingdom Metazoa; phylum Chordata; class Actinopteri; order Salmoniformes; family Salmonidae; genus Salmo; species Salmo trutta. Next base: position 476,041 of record NC_042976.1, read on the forward strand.
CGGCAACTTTCCTATCTTTTGGGATCTCAGACGATACGAAAGAGGTTGAACAGGCTAGTAATTAGGGGTTGCAACAATTGCAGCGGATCATTTTAGAAAGAGAGGGTCCAGATTGTCTAGCCCGGCTGATTTGTAGGGGTCCAGATTTTGCAGCTCTTTCAGAACATCAGCTATCTGAAATGGGGGAGGCTTGGGCAAGTTTCTGTGGGGGGTGCAGAGCTGTTGGCCGGGGTAGGGGTAGCCAGGTGTCAAGCATGGCCAGCCGTAGAAAAATGCTTATTGAAATTCTCGATTATCGGTAGTGACAGTGTTCCCTATCCTCAGTGCAGTGGGCAGCTGGGAGGAGGTGCTCTTATTCTCCATGGACTTTACAGTGTCCCAGAACTTTTTTGAGTTTGTGCTACAGGATGCAAATTTCTGCTTGAAAAAGCTAGCCTTAGCTTTTCTAACTGCCTGTGTATATTGGTTCCTGACTTCCCTGAAAAGCTGCATATCGCGGGGGATATTCGATGCTAATGCAGAACGCCACAGGGTGTTTTTGTGCTGGTCAAGGGCAGTTAGGTCTGGAGAGAACCAAGGACTATATCTGTTCCTGGTTCTAAATTATTTGAATGTGGCATGCTTATTTAAGATGGTGAGGAAAGCACTTTTAAAGAATAACCAGGCATCCTCTACTGACGGAATGAGGTAAATATCCTTCCAGGATACCCGGGCCAGGTCGATTAGAAAGGCCTGCTCGCAGAAGTGTTTTAGGGAGCGTTTGACAGTGCTGAGGGGTGGTCGTTTGACCGCAGACCCATTACGGACGCAGGCAATGAGGCAGTGATCCTGGTTGAAGACAGCAGAGGTGTATTTGGAGGGAAGGTTGGTTAGGATGATATCTATGAGTGTGCCCGTGTTTACAGATTTGGGGTTATACCTGGTAGGTTCATTGATAATTTGTGTGAGATTGAGGGCATCAAGCTTAGATTGTAGGACGGCCGGGGTGTTAAGCATGTCCCAGTTTAGGTCACCTAGTAGCACGAGCTCTGAAGATAGATGGGGGCAATCAATTCACATATGGTGTCCAGGGTAAAGGTGGAGGCAGAGGGAGGTCTTTAGCAAGCGGCAACGGTGAGAGACTTGTTTCTGGAAAGGTGGATTTTTAAAATTAGAAGCTCCAATTGTCTGGGCACAGTCCTGGATAGTATGACAGAACTCTGCAGGCTCTCTCTGCAGTAGATTGCAACTCCGCCTCCTTTGGCAGTTCTATCTTGTCGGAAAATGTTATAGTTAGGGATGGAAATTCCAGGGTTTTTGGTGGTCTTCTTAAGCTAGGTTTCAGAGACGGCTAGGACATCCGGGTTGGCAGAGTGTACAAAGGCAGTGAATAAAACAAAAACTTAGGGAGGAGGCTGCTAATGTTAACATGCATGAAACCACTGCTTTTACGGTTACAGAAGTCAACAAATCAGAGCGTCTGGAGAATGGGAGTGATGCTGGGGGCTGCAGGGCCTGGGTTAACCTCTACATCACCAGAGGAGGGGTAGGATAAGGGTACGGCTAAAGGCTATAAGAACTGGTCGTCTAGTACGTTCGGAACAGAGAGTAAAAGGAGCAGGTTTCTGGGCACAATAGCATAGATTCAATGGATTCAACAACCACCCGATGTCACAGGAAGGCCAAAAAGATCATCAAGGACAACAACCACCCGAGCCACTGCCTGTTCATCCTGCTATCATCCAGAAGGCGAGGTCAGTACAGGTGCATCAAAGCTGGGACCGAGAGACTGAAAAACAGCTTCTATCTCAAGGTCATCAGACTGTTAAACAGTTAAACAGCCATCACTAACATTGAGTGGCTGCTGCCAACATACTGACTCAAATCTCTAGCCACTTTAATAATGAAAAATTGATGTAATAATTGTATCACTAGCCACTTTATATAATGTTTACATACCCTACATTACTTATCTCATATGTATATGCTGTACTCTATACCATCTACTGCATCTTGCCAATGCTGCACGGCCATCGCTCATTCATATATTTATGTACATATTCTTATTCATTCCTTTGCACTTGTGTGTATAAGGTAGTCATTGTGAAATTGTTAGGTTACTTGTTAAGATTTTACTGCATGGTCGGAACTAGAAGCACAAGCATTTCGCTAAACTCGCATTAATTTACGCATTGGGCAAAACAAGTGACCTGAGCTACTTTGAACGTGGTATGATCGTCGGTGCCAGGCGTGCAGATTCCAGTATCTCAGAAACAACAAACACCGAGAAGAAACAGTAACAGACCAAACGTAGAATAGGAAAACATGTTTCTTCTGAATCTCCTATTAGTGTTTAATGTTTAATCGATTAGTGTTCTAATCTCAGACCAAATAATGACAGGAATTGGAATTTGGGAAATCTTTCACAATCAGGAGAAGCAAACCTTGACCAGAGAAAGCGCTTTGTGGATGGAACCATCACCCAGTGGTAGGAGCAGTTATTTGGGGTAATGAAGGGTGTAACTTTAAAGTAAATAGAGGAAGAGATGAGTGTCAAATTACTATGAATAACCTGCAAATCAACAGGAAGGGGAAGAATGTTATGAGAATAATTAATGAGAGACCAGAAGGAAAACAGTGTAACGAGTATTCCGATTAACTCGAACCCAGAGCCCCTGACAAAAGAGATACAGCATCAGTAAAGTTAATGACAACTAGGACAACAACCTTCACTAGTGTTAGTATATAACAACTAGGACAACAACCTTCACTAGTGTTAGTATATAACAACTAGGACAACAACCTTCACTAGTGTTAGTATATAACAACTAGGACAACAACCTTCACTAGTGTTAGTATATAACAACTAGGACAACAACCTTCACTAGTGTTAGTATATAACAACTAGGACAACAACCTTCACTAGTGTTAGTATATAACAACTATGACAACAGCAGAACCACAAGAAAGCCAGTTGACACAAAGAATATGGACTTCTGTTATCCAAAAGGATAGTCAAAATGAAGAAATTACCTTCCGAGTTAAACATTGACCCAGAATTTAGGAAAGCATCACAAAATGGCTGGTATTAGTGGGCTCAGTACACGGCACAGAAACAGTGATAACTGTGTCTTATAGAGTAAAATCTCCTACGACAGATCTATTAATAGTTCCTGAACAGGCGACGTTTGAAGAAAGTGTAAAATGTAAAAATGATCCAATGTAAATCAGAGAAAGTACTACAATCCTTGGTGTAATATAGAATGCAGAATAGCACTAGGTTGGAGTAGAGGTAAGACTGCAATGACTAAAACACATGAGGGAGAACATGAACGTGCTGCTTATGACATCAAAACAACATTGGATGGACCTCAAAATGATAGACATACTGTGGTAAATGTGAACACTTCTATAGTTACCAAGATAATGGGATCGATGTAGGGAATACAACAGTAGAATGTCACACCACTTGGGTATTAGAAACTGCAAGGGGTTCAGACATTTAGTGAGAAAGGCTTAAATCGCATATATAAGAGGATCATGCATGCGGTAACATAACTAATGTAAGTCCATCTTTATCGATGCTAAAAAAAACAAGACACAGCAGATAATAAAAATAAACTATTGAATGTTTTACCAGCAAAATGGGCAGGACTTTGTACATTGGTTAGAGCAGTTTATCATCATTTACCACAACGAGACCAGACCACAACACAAAGGGTAAAAGAGAGAGTATGAATCTGAACCTAAAGTATACTTAGATGCAATTTAACAACCTGGAGGAGTTCCTAATGAATATAAAGTAAGAGATGAGATTAAATCAATATTCCTGTGGATATCACCTAACAAAAACCTAGAATGGGGGGGACTGTCCTATATGTAAGGATGAGGAATGTGCTTAAATGATATGCATAGTATGAAGGGATATAACCATGTAATCAATGGTAAAGGAATATATTCATACATGGATTGTAACTTTCGATAATAATGGATAAATGAAGTTAGAACTTCTAAACATTTAGGTAACATACGGTTTCCGGCTACGAGTGTCTATGGACCATGTCCTTTATCCTTTAACAGGTTTTTAATTGGTGATATAATGGTTGTTAGAGAGGTGTCTGAGAGGGAGGGCTTTATGTTTAGGTGTCTGAGAGGGAGGGCTTTATGTTTAGGTGTCTGAGAGGGAGGGCTTTATGTTTAGGTGTCTGAGAGGGAGGGCTTCATGTTTAGGTGTCTGAGAGGGAGGGCTTTATGTTTAGGTGTCTGAGAGGGAGGGCTTTATGTTTAGGTGTCTGAGAAGGGGGGCTTTATATTTAGGTGTCTGAGAGGGAGGGCTTTATGTTTAGGTGTCTGAGAGGGAGGGTTTTATGTTTAGGTGTCTGAGAGGGAGGGCTTTATGTTTAGGTGTCTGAGAAGGGGGGCTTTATGTTTAGGTGTCTGTGAGGGAGGGCTTTATGTTTAGGTGTCTGAGAGGGAGGGCTTTATGTTTAGGTGTCTGAGAGGGAGGGCTTTATGTTTAGGTGTCTGAGAGGGAGGGCTTTATGTTTAGGTGTCTGAGAGGGAGGGCTTTATGTTTAGGTGTCTGAGAGGGAGGGCTTTATGTTTAGGTGTCTGAGAGGGAGGGCTTTATGTTTAGGTGTCTGAGAGGGAGGGCTTTATGTTTAGGTGTCTGAGAGGGAGGGCTTTATGTTTAGGTGTCTGAGAGGGAGGGCTTTATGTTTAGGTGTCTGAGAGGGAGGGCTTTATGTTTAGGTGTCTGAGAGGGAGGGCTTCATGTTTAGGTGTCTGAGAGGGAGGGCTTTATGTTTAGGCGTCTGAGAGGGAGGGCTTTATGTTTAGGTGTCTGAGAGGGAGGGCTTTATGTTTAGGTGTCTGAGAGGGAGGGCTTTATGTTTAGGTGTCGAGAGGGAGGGCTTTATGTTTAGGTGTCTGAGAATGGAGGGCTTTATGTTTAGGTGTCTTATTTAGAATGCCATTGGGGTCCTGACTGATGACTTCAGATGGTGCTTCAATATATCCACATAAAGTTCCTTCCTCATGATGCCATCTATTTTGTGAAGTGCACCTGTCCCTCCTGCAGCAAAGCACCTTTAAACGGCTTGGAAAATTGCAGAAAACAATGTCAAGGCTTTAGAAACTTCTGATAGGCTAATTGACATCATTTGACTCAATTGGAGGTGTACCTGTGGATGTATTTCAAGGCCTACCTTCAAACTCAGTGCCTCTTTGCTTGACATCATGGGAAAATAAAAAAGAATCAGCCAAGACCTCAGAAAATAAATTGTAGACCTCCACAAGTCTGGTTCATCCTTGGGAGCAATTTAAAAAACGCCTGGTGGTACCACTTTCATCTGTACAAACAATAGTACGCAAGTATAAACACCATGGGACCACGCAGCCGTCATACCGCTCAGGAAGGAGACGCATTCTCTCTCCTAGAGATGAACGTACTTTTGTGTGAAAAGTGCAAATCAATCCCAGAACAACAGCAAAGGACCTTGTGAAGATGCTGGAGGAAACGGGTACAAAAGTATCTATATCCACAGTAAAACGAGTCCTATATCAACATAACCTGAAAGGCCACTCAGCAAGGAAGAAGCCACTGCTCCAAAACCGCCATAAAAAAGGCAGACTACAATTTGCAACTGCACATGGGGACAAAGATCGTACTTTTTGGAGAAATGTTCTCTGGTCTGATGAAACAAAAATAGAACTGTTGTTTGGCCATAATGACCATCGTTATGTTTGGAGAAAAAAGGGGGAGGCTTGCAAGCCGAAGAACACCATCCCAACCCGTGAAGCACGGGGGTGGCAGCATCATGTTGTGGCGGTGCTTTGCTGCAGGAGGGACTGGTGCACTTCACAAAATAGATGGCATCATGAGGAGGAAAATTATGTAGATATATTGAAGCAACATCTCAAGACATCAGTCAGGAAGTTAAAGCTTGGTCGCAAATGGGTCTTCCAAATGGACAATGACCCCAAGCATACTTCCAAAGTTGTGGCAAAACGGCTTAAATTCTCTGGGCTAGGTGGGACGCGACCGTCCCACCTGTGGGACACGACCGTCCCACCTGTGGGACACACTATTCAACAGCCAGTGAAATAGCATGGCGCGAAATACAAAGCAAAAATCTCATAATTTCATTTTCTCAAACAATCAACTATTTTACACCACTCTAAAGATAAACTTCTCATTAATCTAACCACATTGTCCGATTTCAAAAAGGCTTTACGGCGAAAGCATAACATTAGATTATGTTAGGACATAAACTTCACAAGAAAAACCACACAGCCATTTTCCAAGCAAGGACATGCTTCACAACAACCAAAAATACAGCTAAAATATTCACTAACCTTTGATGATCTTCATCAGATGGCACTCATAGGACTTCATGTTACACAATACATGTATGTTTTGCTCGATAAAGTTCATATTTATATCCAAAAACCCCATTTTACATTGGCGCGTGATGTTCAGAAAATGTATTCCCACCAAAACTTTCGGTGAATGTGCACATCAATTTACAAAAATACTCATCATAAACATTGATAAAATGTACAACAGTTATTGAAAGAATTATAGATAAACATCTCCTTAACGCAACCGCTGTGTCAGATTTTAAAATAGCTTTACGGAGAAAGCACATTTTTCAATATTCTGAGTACATAGCTTGCCATCAAAGCAAGCTATACAGACACCCGCCAAGTTCTGGGGTCAACTAAACTCAGAATTAGTATTATAAATATTCTCTCACCTTTGCTGATCTTCGTCAGAATGCACTCCCAGGACTCCTACTTCCACAAGAAATGTTATTATTGTTCGAAGTACTCCATATTTATGTCCAAATAGCTCCGTTTTGTTCGTGCGTTCAGATCACTATCCAAAGGCATAACGCGCCAGCGTAAATCCAGACACGAAAAGTCAAATAGTTCCATTACCGTTCGTAGAAACATGTCAAACGTTGTTTACAATCAATACTTAGGGTCTTTTTAGGATAAAACGCCGATAATATTCCAACCGGACAATAGCGTATTCATTCAAGAAGAAAAAGAGGGAACAGGAGAAGGATGAAACGCGTTTCTAAAGGCTGTTGACAGCCAATGGAAGCCTTAGGAAGTGCAACGTGACCCCACAGACACTGTAGTTTCGATAGGGATTCAAAAGAAGAACTACAATTCTCAGATTTCCCACTTCCTGGTTGGATTTTTCTCAGGTTTTTGCCTGCCATATGAGTTCTGTTATACTCACAGACACCATTCAAACAGTTTTAGAAACTTCAGAGTGTTTTCTATCCAAATCTACTAATAATATGCAAATATTTGACTCTGGGCCTGAGTATTAGGCAGTTTACTCTGGGCACGCTTTTCATCCGAAAATGAAAATACTGCCCCCAAAACCTTAAAAAGTTAAGGACAACAAAGTCAAGGTATTGGAGTGGCCATCACAAAGCCCTGACCTCAATCCTATAGAACATTTGTGGGCAGAACTGAAAAAGCGTGTGCGAGCAAGGAGGTCTACAAACCTGACTCAGTTACACCAGCTCTGTCATGAGGAATGGGCCAAAATTCACCCAACTTATTGTTGGAAGCTTGTGGAAGGCTACCCGAAACATTTGACCCAAGTTAAACAATTTAAAGGCAATGCTACCAAATACTAATTGAGTGTATGTAAACTTCTGACCCACTGGGAATGTGATGAAAGAAATAAAAGCTGAAATAAATCATTCTCTCTACTATTATTCTGACATTTTGCATTCTTAAAATAAAGTGGTGATCCTAACTGACCTAAGACAGGTTATTTTAACTAGGATTAAATGTCAGGAATTGTGAAAAACTGAGTTTAAATGTATTTGGCGAAGGTGTATGTAAACTTCCGACTTCAACTGAAGATCCGCAGGTAAGGGTGCTCTCGAGTGGCTAGATGTTCTTTACCATTCGGCCATCTGATTTACCACCAATGCTCCTTATAGGACACATCACTGCACTCTATACTCCTCTGTAAACTGGTCATCTCTGTATACCCGCCGCAAGACCCACTGGTTGATGCTTATTTATAAAACCCTCTTAGGCCTCACTCCCCCTTATCTGAGATATCTACTGCAGCCCTCACCCTCCACATACAACACCCGTTCACTCCCCCCTATCTGAGATATCTACTGCAGCCCTCATCCTCCACATACAACACCCGTTCACTCCCCCCTATCTGAGATATCTACTGCAGCCCTCATCCTCCACATACAGCACCCGTTCACTCCCCTCTATCTGAGATATCTACTGCAGCCCTCATCGTCCACATACAACACCCGTTCTGCCAGTCACATTCTGTTGAAGATCCCCAAAGCACACACATCCCTGGGTCGCTCCTCTTTTCAGTTCGCTGCAGCTAGCGACTGGAACGAGTTGCAACAAACACTCAAACTGGACAGTTTTATCTCCATCTCTTCATTCAAAGACTCAATCATGGACACTCTTACTGACACTTGTGGCTGCTTTGTGTGATGTATTGTTGTCTCTACCTTCTTGCCCTTTGTGCAGTTGTCTGTGCCCAATAATGTTTGTACCCTGTTTTGTGCTTCTACCATGTTGTGTTGCTGCCATGTTGATGCTACCATGTTGTTGTCATGTGTTGCTGCCATGTTGTTGCTACCATGTTGTTGTCATGTGTTGCTGCCATGTTGTTGTCATGTGTTGCTACCATGTTGTTGTCATGTGTTGCTGCCATGTTGTTGCGACCATTTTGTGTTGCTGCCATGTTGTTGTCATGTTGTTGCTACCATGTTGTCATGTGTTGCTGCCATGTTGTTGTCATGTGTTGCTGCCATGTTGTTGCTACCATGTTGTTGCTACCATGTTGTTGTCATGTTGTTGCTACCATGTTGTGTTGCTGCCATGTTGTTGCTACCATGTTGTTGTCATGTGTTGCTGCCATGTTGTTGCTACCATGTTGTGTTGCTGCCATGTTGTTGTCATGTGTTGCTACCATGCTCTGCTGTCTTTATGTTGTGTTGCTGCCATGTTGTTGTCATGTGTTGCTGCCATGTTGTTGTCATGTGTTGCTGCCATGTTGTTGCTACCATGCTCTGCTGTCTTTATGTTGTGTTGTCTCTCGGTGTGATGGGTGTTTTGTTCTATATTTTTATTTAATTTATTTTTAACCCAGCCCGTCCCCTCAGCAGGCCTTTTGGTAGGCCGTCATTGTAAATAAGAATTTGTTCTTAACTGACTTGCCTAGTTAAATAAGGTTAAATAAAGGAAAATCAGCATAACCACGGCTCTTATCTGGTCCTAAACACCAGCTGCATCTTAAACAAAAGCAGAACAGCGTGGCCAATCCTTACCAGATCATCTTCTCAACATATCATGATTATGTCCATAACTGTGAAATACTGTTCAATTTGTTTTCTCCATTTGACGCAATAAACTTTTCCATGTTGTAGGCAACGGTTAAATTCTGGTGAATACCCACTCAACAACACCAACAGTCCCAGCACCAGACAGACAGGTCACCACAGTGAAACCATGTTAGGATCTGATTTAAGGCCCAGATGGGTTGTGGGTAGCAGGGGGTACCGTTTAAGGCACAGGTGAGTTCTGGGTAATGTAGTATGATCTTACCTGGGGGAGTACATGCCTCTATAGAGGACTGAACTAGCACAGAGCGTCTCTTGGAGGGCATTGGCATCTTCCGCTCTTTGTACTTGGCCAAGGCAGCGTGAACGGCTTCTGTATGCAGGTCTAAACAAACACAAAGATCACGCAAACCTTTTATTACACAGTGTCATACACATCCTGCATGCACTGTGTGAACACTTCCTGTAAATCATCCTTTGGGTTATGTCAGCATTGGAACAGACACTTGAAGGTCTTATCCCAACCATAATACACATTTATGGCTGGTTCCCAGGACAGACAAGCCAAATCCTGGATTAAAAGGCATTTCAAACAGAGATTCTCCTTTGAGCTTGATTTTCAGTCCAGGACTAGACATACGGGCAGTTTCACAGACACAGAATAAGTCCATCTGATCCTGTAGGATTGTCCTCTTACCAGATCTGAAGCCTTCAACCCCCCCTAGTCCATCTGATCCTGTAGGATTGTCATCTTACCAGATCTGAAGCCTTCAACCCCCCCTAGTCCATCTGATCCTGTAGGATTGTCATCTTACCAGATCTGAAGCCTTCAACCCCCCCTAGTCCATCTGATCCTGTAGGATTGTCCTCTTACCAGATCTGAAGCGTTCATCGCGCGTGTTGGTGGCCCGAGACTTGTTGTGTTTGGATCCTGGTGGAGCAGCCTGAGACAACGACTGGATCCTGTTGTCCTTCTGCAGAGATGGTTCTACACCTAGAGACACAGTAACACACGATGAGACACGTTCACCTCTAACCCTAACCCTGACCCCGACCCCGACCCTGACCCTAACCCTGACTCGACGTCTGGATCCTGTTCTCTATCTGCAGAGATGGGGCTGGGCAATATGTAAAAAATTATACCATGTGTTTCACATCTGACGATATTTTATGTTTTTGAATAATGCAAGTTTTAAATATGCTTTATGAGTAGTTCATGACCCTGGTGTTTCAGGGAAATACAATGATTATTCTATAGTTGGAATACAGTGGGGCAACACTGAGTACAGTGTAGTTTGACATGACAACATATTCCAGTTTAGTCTATTCCTCTCTGTTTCAGAAGATACCGGTGGGCACCAACGTCATGCTGATCTAGGCCTACACCTGGTATCAGGCTGGATTAGATAGCTACGCTTGTTCTGACTTAGATTACATTTCGCTAACAAACGAATAGCATTAGCGGCTAACCTGATTTATTTTAGACAAAACCTTAAGAAATTACAGGGCTTGGTGTGGTAATACAGGGCTTGGTGTGGTAATACAGGGCTTGGTGTGGTAATACAGGGCTTGGTGTGGTAAGACGAGGGAGCAAGACAACTCAAGTAGCAAATGTGACAATACACACACCGGAGTTGCGTATCGCATTTAACAAACTAGACCCTGTAGCCCTAGAACCTGTAGCCCTGTAGCCCTAGACCCTGTAGCCCTAGAACCTGTAGCCCTAGACCATGTAGCCCTGTAGCCCTAGACCCTGTAGCCCTGTAGCCCTACCCCCTGTAGCCCTGTAGCCCTGCAGCCCTAGACCCTGTAGCCCTAGACCCTGTAGCCCTACCCCCTGTAGCCCTACCCCCTGTAGCCCTGTAGCCCTGCAGCCCTAGACCCTGTAGCCCTAGACCCTGTAGCCCTACCCCCTGTAGCCCTACCCCCTGTAGCCCTAGACCCTGTAGCCCTAGACCCTGCAGCCCTAGTTCCTGTAGCCCTAGACCCTGTAGCCCTGCCCTACCCCCTGTAGCCCTACCCTACCCCCTGTAGCCCTACCCTACCCCCTGTAGCCCTACCCTACCCCCTGTAGCCCTAGACCCTGTAGCCCTGCCCTAGACCCTGCAGCCATGTAGCCCTAGACCCTGTAGCCCTAGACCCTGTAGCCCTAGACCCTGTAGCCCTGCCCTAGACCCTGCAGCCCTGCCCTAGACCCTGTAGCCCTAGACCCTGTAGCCCTAGACCCTGCAGCCCTAGACCCTGTAGCCCTAGACCCTGTAGCCCTAGACCCTGTAGCCCTAGACCCTGCAGCCCTAGACCCTGTAGCCCTAGACCCTGTAGCCCTAGACCCTGCAGCCCTAGACCCTGTAGCCCTAGACCCTGTAGCCCTAGACCCTGTAGCCCTGCCCTACCCCCTGTAGCCCTACCCTACCCCCTGTAGCCCTACCCTACCCCCTGTAGCCCTACCCTACCCCCTGTAGCCCTAGACCCTGTGGCCCTGCCCTAGACCCTGCAGCCCTGTAGCCCTAGACCCTGTAGCCCTAGACCCTGTAGCCCTAGACCCTGCAGCCCTGCCCTAGACCCTGCAGCCCTGTATCCCTAGACCCTGTAGCCCTAGACCCTGTAGCCCTAGACCCTGTAGCCCTGCCCTAGACCCTGTAGCCCTGCCCTAGACCCTGTAGCCCTGCCCTAGACCCTGCAGCCCTGCCCTAGACCCTGCAGCCCTGTAGCCCTAGACCCTGCAGCCCTGTAGCCCTAGACCCTGTAGCCCTAGACCCTGTAGCCCTAGACCCTGCAGCCCTAGACCCTGCAGCCCTAGACCCTGTAGCCCTAGACCCTGTAGCCCTAGACCCTGCAGCCCTAGACCCTGCAGCCCTAGACCCTGTAGCCCTAGACCCTGTAGCCCTGCCCTAGACCCTGCAGCCCTGCCCTAGACCCTGCAGCCCTGCCCTAGACCCTGTAGCCCTAGACCCTGTAGCCCTAGACCCTGCAGCCCTAGACCCTGCAGCCCTAGACCCTGTAGCCCTAGACCCTGTAGCCCTAGACCCTGTAGCCCTAGACCCTGTAGCCCTAGACCTTGTAGCCCTAGACCCTGTAGCCCTAGACCCTGTAGCCCTAGACCCTGTAGCCCTAGACCCTGTAGCCCTGCCCTAGACCCTGCAGCCCTGCCCTAGACCCTGCAGCCCTGCCCTAGACCCTGTAGCCCTAGACCCTGTAGCCCTAGACCCTGTAGCCCTAGACCTTGTAGCCCTAGACCCTGTAGCCCTAGACCCTGTAGCCCTAGACCCTGCAGCCCTGCCCTAGACCCAAGTAATATCACATTTCCATGGAGGCTGCTAGCTAAATATGCTAACAAGCACAAACGTAAATAAACAAAATTCCAAGAACAGGCAATCCAGCTCAGAAGCTATACAGCACTAGTCAGAAGCTTGGACACTACTCATTGAATGGTTTCTTCATCTTTACTATTTTCTACATTGTAGAATAATAGTGAAGACAAACTATGAAATAACACATACGGAATCATGTACTAACCAAAAAAAAGTGTTAAACAAATCAAAATATATTTGAGATTCTTCAAAGTAGCCACCCTTTGCCTTGATGACAGCTTTGCACTCTTGGCATTCTCTCAACCAGCTTCACCTGGAACGCTTTTCCAACAGTCTTGAAGGAGCTCCCACATATGCTGAGCACTTGTTGGCTGCTTTTCCTTCTCTCCGCGGTCCAACTCATCCCAAACCATCTCAATTTGGTTGAGGTCAGGTGATTGTGGAGGCCAGGTCATCTGATGCAGCACTCCATCACTCTCCTTCTTGGTCAAATAGCCTTTACACAGCCTGGAGGTGTGTTGGGTCATTGTCCTGTTGAAAAACAAATAAGCCCAAACTAGATGGGATGGCGTATCGCTGCAGAATGCAGTGGTAGCCATGCTGGTTAAGTGTGCCTTGAATTCTAAATAAATCACTGACAGTGTCACCAGCAAAGCACCATCACACCTCCTCCGCCTCCATGCTTCACGGTGGGAACCACACATGCGGAGATCATCCGTTCACCTACTCTGCGTCTCACAAAGACACGGCGGTTGGAACCAAAAATCTCAAATCTGGACTCATCAGACCAAAGGATAGATTTTCACCAGTCTAATGTCCATTGCTCGTGTTTCTTGGCCCAAGCAAGTCTCTTCTTCTTATTGGTGTCCTTTAATAGTGGGGTTTTTTCAGCAATTCAACCATGAAGGCCTGATTCACACAGTCTCCTCTGAACAGTTGATGTTGAGGTGTGTCTGTTACTTGAAGCATTTATTTGGGCTGCAAATTCTGAGACTGGTAACTCTAATGAACTTATTCTCTGCAGCAGAGGTAACTCTGGATCTTCCTTTCCTTTGGCGGTCTTCATGAGAGACAGTTCCATCATAGCGCTTGATGGTTTTTGCGACTGCACTTCAAGAAACTGTCAAAGTTCTTGACATTTTCCGGATTGACTGACCTTCATGTCTTAAAGTAATGATGGACTGTCTTTTCTCTTTGCTTATTTGAGCTGTTCTTGCCATAATATGGACTTGGTCTTTTACCAAATAGGACTATCTTCTGTATACCACCCCTACCTTGTCACAACACAACTGATTGGCTCAAACGCATTAAGCAAAGAAATTCCACAAATTAACTTTTAACAAGGGACACCTGTTAATTGAAAGGCGTTCCAGGTGACTACATCATGAAGCTGATTGAGAGAATACCAAGAGTGTGCAAAGCTGTCATCAAGGCAAAGGGTGGCTACTTTGAAGATTTGTTTTAACATTTTTTTTGGTTACTACATGATTCCATATGTGTTATTTCATAGTTTTGATGTCTTTACTATTATTCTACAATGTAGAAAATAGTAAAAATAAAGAAAAACCATTGAATGAGTAGGTGTCCAAACTTTTGACTGGTACTGGTGCTACGAATATCATTTTTGGTGAGTTTGGACATTTTCAAGGGAATGTCAACGCGAGACATTGTGCAAATGAGGAAAGTTGATGCATGCTTGTCTGAAGGAAGAACAGTACTGGCTCTGAACCAGCATATCTACATGCTGCATGTCTGGAGTAAATATAATTATAATAAAATGATTGAATCACATGTATGTGTACATTTATGTTACAACGCTCGCACGCGAAACGCCGGCGGTGTGGTCAGCATGTTAGATCATGAAAACGTCTATCATACATGTCAGATTTCAATACTGGCCGATGTCATAACGCGGAAGGTCGTCTTCTCTCAGTACATTGATCATATTGTTGCGACATTCCTACCAAGGGTCCACCACATTTTATCTATTTGTAAAGAAAATTGTTACTCCTGATTTTATTTAGGCTTGCCATGACAAAGGGGTTGAATACTTACTTTATTTTTTAGTAATTTAGAAAAAATGTCTGAAAACAACTTCACTTTGACATCGTCGGGTATTGTGTGTAGGCCAGTGACACAAAATCTCAATTGAATACATTTTAAATTCAGGCTGTAACACAACAAAATGTGGAAAAGGTCATGGGGTGTGAACACTTTCTGAAGGAACTTAGCTTTGTAGGCTAACTTTCCTTGCTATGCTAGCTCACAACTAAAGCAAAACATTGAAAAATGCTAATTGTCACCAAAAACGTTAATTCACTTATTCACTCTCTCTCTCACGTCTCTCTCTCTCAAAGATGCTCCCTGGCCTCAGCAAACTGATGTGCTCTGACAGACCTCGTGAATGACATCATTACTGGTAAAAAAGACAACACACATTGTTACAGAAGAAAGTAATTAAATGCAAATGTTGCTGATCAGTACAAAAAAATAAGTCCTACATGGAAGGGAAACCGATTGTCATCTGAGGCATATTACCTTGTATCTGAGGGATGTAGGAGGCCAGCAGCTTGGCTCTCTACCAGGTGAGGCATATTACCTTGTATCTGAGGGGTGTAGGGGGCCAGCAGCTTGGCTCTCTATCAGGTGAGGCATATTACCTTGTATCTGAGGGGTGTAGGGGGCCAGCAGCTTGGCTCTCTACCAGGTGAGGCATATTACCTTGTATCTGAGGGGTGTAGGAGGCCAGCAGCTTGGCTCTCTACCAGGTGAGGCATATTACCTTGTATCTGAGGGGTGTAGGGGGCCAGCAGCTTGGCTCTCTATCAGGTGAGGCATATTACCTTGTATCTGAGGGGTGTAGGGGGCCAGCAGCTTGGCTCTCTACCAGGTGAGGCATCTTACCTTGTATCTGAGGGGTGTAGGGGGCCTGTAGCTTGGCTCTCTACCAGGTGAGGCATATTACCTTGTATCTGAGGGGTGTAGGAGGCCAGCAGCTTGGCTCTCTACCAGGTGAGGCATATTACCTTGTATCTGAGGGGTGTAGGGGGCCAGCAGCTTGGCTCTCTTCTTCTCATATCCCTTCTGTGTGATGTCCCCTGGAGAGACAGAGAGAGAGGAGACAGTGGTGAGTCACTGGCCCAAATGGCCATCAGATAAGATGGGTGGTCTTGACGTGGTGTGTACAGTGTGTGATTGGCTGTGTGTGCCACTGCCACAAAAAGCACCCAATCCAGCATAGTGCCAGCCTCTAGCCCTGGCACCCCCTGGCACCACAGAGCACCAAGAGGCCACGGGACGTCACCCCCCCCTCCACCCTCCCAAAATGAACATCTCTGGGACAAGGACAATGACTGTGTTGTGATATCCAGAGACCAAAGCCCATCTGGTCCGGTCTGGTCCAGTCTGGTCCAGTCTGGTCCAGTCTGGTCCAGTCTGGTCCAGTCTGGTCCAGTCTAGTCCAGTCTAGTCCAGTCTAGTCCAGTCTAGTCTGGTCCCGTCTGGTCCAGTCTGGTCTGGTCTAGTCTAGGACACAGCAGTATAATACTCTGTAGCCTAACAAATCCTGCTTCCTAACTTAAAACAAACACTCCCTCTCAAGTCCTTTGGCTTTATTCTAACAAACACCCTCCCATCCAGAGTGCACTGAGCCGATAAACATGTTTACATCAGGGATGCTAACAGGTGAGGGCCCAAAAAGGTGACACTTTTCTGCACTGAAATGTGTGTGACATCGATGAAGTCCACAAGGCTACACGTGGGCAAAAATAACTTTCACTGAGTAAATGTTTTTATAATCACTCACACAAGTTCAACACAACAAAAGCAATATCTTTGGGCTACACTGCACATTATTACATTGTACACTTCCTGCCTGTGGACATCTGTTCTACACTGTGCTAGCAGAGCATCATACCCTTTGTTGGCATAATGTATCTCAGTCAGAGAGTACACCTTTTATATCTGTTGACATCTAGTGGAAGCCTTAGGAAGTGCAAAATGAACCCTAACTCACTGTGTGTTTGATAGGCAATCACTTGATATAAAGTAACCCTTTATATCCACTGTAGTGAGACAGAGGGAAAGTGTGTGTTGTTCCTTTCACCTCTATAGTGGCATCCATCTTAAGCCAGGCCCAGCTCCAGCTACACTTGATCCCTGAATCCACTTGTTTAACCTGTCTGGGCTAGGGGGCAGTATTTTCACGGCCGGATGAAAAACGTACCCAATTTAAACAGGTTACTACTCTGGCCAAGAAACTAGAATATGCATATTATTTGTAGATTTGGATAGAAAACACTCCGAAGTTTCTAAAACTGTTTGAATGGTGTCTGAGTATAACAGAACTCATATGGCAGGCAAAAACCTGAGAAAAATACAACCAGGAAATGAAAAATCTGGTGCCTGTAGTTTTTTCAAGTGATTGCCTATCAAACACACAGTGAGTTAGGGTTCATTTTGCACTTCCTAAGGCTTCCACTAGATGTCAACAGTTTTTAGAAAGTTGTTTGAGGCGTCTATGATGAACAGAGACCGAATAAGAAGGCTGGGAAATTGGTAACCCAGGGAAAGATGTCAGTTCATTGGCGCGTGTTGACGCGAGAGGTAGCTCTGTTCCAAAACGTTTTTCAAGACAATGCATGAGTCCAGTTGGAATATTACTGAAGTTTCACGTTATAAAGGCCCTAAAGATTGATGCTATACAACGTTTGACATGTTTGAACGAACGTAAATAGATTTTTTTTTTTTACTTTTCGTCGTGACATTTTCCTCGCGTGTCCTACATTTTGAGTAGCTTACTGAACGCGCAAACAACATGGAGTTATTTGGACATCAATTATGAACTTTATCGAACAAAACAACATTTGTTGTGGACCTGGGAAATCCTGGAAGTTCCTTCTGATGAAGATTATTAAAGGTAAGTGAATATGCTGTGATGTGTCAGAGCCACCAACAGGGGGCACCAGAGCTACATGCAGTTTCTCCAGTCAGCGCCACGCCTCACTACCCCTTCCTGGGATCTCCCTCTCCTCCTTCCTTCCCCCTCCTCTCTCATCTCCCCAATATGTCTCTATTAGTCACGGTCAGTCCCTATCCACAATGCTGGTCCAGCCTCTCCTCCAGCTCATTCACAGATCCATCTGGCAACTGTGGGCTTGGTGGCTAGGTGAAGGAAGAGCAGATTTCTGGCATTCACGGAGAGGCTGGATGGCATTGACCCCTCCTCCCCATCTGAGCCTCACCCCCGGGTGGTGTGTTGTCCTCATAATGAGACCAGAAGCTAATCCTCTTCCTGCTCCACCTCCTCACCCACTCCTGTCAAAGTGTAATTTGTCATTAAATCACTGGGACCATTTAGCCTAGATACAGAAAACTGACGTTCTATTACAAACAAAAAAGGATTCCTTTACCAAAGCAAACATTCACGCATGACTAAGTCGCTTTGGATAAAAGCATCTGCTAAATGGTGTTATTATTATTATTATTATTATTATTATTATTATTATTATTATTATTATTATTATTATTATTATTATTACAATATATTATTATAAATCCAGAGACACACGGAGGCTAGGTAACTGGGTCTCTAGTCAGCTGTTTCCTGGAAAATCGTTCTGTTCCTTTAAGACATCAGAAAGCAGGACTAGCTGAGAGAGCATGACCGAGTGACTGACGAAGCCTGCCTCGACAGATTCATGCCTGTATGAACCTGTACCTGAGTGTGATGCTGCTGTGACCGCAATAGTATTTAAATGTTGTGCTACAAACGCCGACTACAACAAGCGAACTTTACTGTGAAATGCTGACTGACAAGCTCTTTCCCAGCAACGCAGTTAAAAAGTAAGTAAATTAACAAATAGGTAGAAATTAAATTGTAAAACAATCGAATAGAAAGTAACCAGACTAAATATAGGCTATATACAAGGAGTCCCAGTACCGAGTCAGTGTACTGGGGTACCAGGTAGTTGGGGTGATTGACGGAGGTAATATGTACATGTAGGTAGGGGGTGAAAAGAAGAAATTCCGGGTAACTGTTTAATTGTTCAGTAGTCTTATGGCTTTGGGATAGAAGCTGTTCAGGAGCCTTTAGGTCCTAGACTTGACGCTCTGGGACTGTTTGCCATGCGGTAACAGAGAAAACAGTCGATGACTAGAGTGGCTGGAGTCTTTAAAAATGTTTAGGGCCTTCCTCTGACACCGCCTGGTATAGAGGTCCTGGCAGGAAGCTTGGCCCCAGTGATGTACTGGGCCATAGGCACTATCCTCTGTAGTGCCTTGTGGTTGGATGCGGAGCAGTTGCAGTCAATATGCTCTCGATGGTGCAGCTGTAGAACTTTGAGGATCTGGGGACCTATGCCAAATCTTTTCAGTCTCCTGAGGGGGAAGATGCATTGCTGTGCCCTCTTCACGACTGTTTTAGTGTGTTTAGACCATGATCGATCCTTAGTGATGTGGACAACAAGGAACTTGAAGCTCTCAACCCGCTCCTCTACAGCCCTGTTGATGTGAACGGGGGCTTGTTCGGTCCTCCTTTTCCTGTAGTCCACGATCATCTCCTTTGTCTTGATAACGTTGAGGGACAGGTTGTTTTTCTGGCACCATCCGGCAAGGTCTCTGACCTCCTCCCTATAGGCTGTCTCATCGTCATTGGAGATCAGGCCTACCATTGTTGTGTCGTCAGCAAACTTAATGAGGGTGTTGGAGTTGTGTGCGGACACAGTCGTGAGTGAATAGGGAGTACAGCACCCACTCTGAGGGGACACCGTGTTGAGGGTCAGCGTGGCAGATGTGTTGTTGCCAACCTACACCACCTGGGGGCGGCCCGTCAAAAAGTCTGATATCCATTTGCAGAGGGAGGTGTTTAATCCCAGGGTCCTAAGCTAGTGATGAGCTTGGAGGGCACTATGGTGTTGAACGCTGAACTGAAGTCAACGAACAGTATTCTCGCGTAAGTGTTCCTTTTGTCCAGGTGGGAAAGGGCAGGGTGGAGTGCAATAGAGATTGCATCATCTGTGGCTCTGTTGGGGCAGTATGCGAATTGGAGTGGGTCTAGGGTTTCTGGGATAATGGTGTTGATGTGAGACATGACCAGCCTTTCAAAGCATTTCAAGGCTACAGATGTGAGTGCTACGGGGCGATAGTTATTTAGACAGGTTACCTTGGAGTTCTTGGGCACAGGAACTGTGGTGGTCTACTTGAAACATGAGAGGATGAAAAGAAATGTCCCTGAAGACACTTGCTAGCTGGTTAGCGAATGCTCTCCGAGTACGCGTCCTGGTAATCCATCTGGGCAGCGGCTTTGTGAATGCTGTCGTCCGGAACGGCTGGCGCTCTCATGAATGGTTCAGTGTTACTTTTTTCGATGCGAGCATAAAAGGCATTTAGCTCGTCTGGCGTCACTGGGCAGAGCCGAGTGTAGTAGGATTTAATCTTAGTCCTGTATCGACACTGCCTGTTTGTTGGTTCGTCTGAGGGCGTAGCGGGATTTCTTATAAGCGTCCAGATTAGTGTCCCGCTCCTTGAAAGTGGCAGCTCTAGCCTTTAGCTCGGTGCGGGTGTTGCCTGTAATCCATGGCTTCTGGTTGGGATATGTACGTACAGTCACTGTGGAGACTATGTCATCGAGGCACTTATTAATGAAGCCGGTGACTGATATGGTAAACTCCTAGATGTCATCGGATGAAGCCAGGAACATATTCCAGTCTGTGCTAGTGAAACCATCCTGTCGGTTAGTATTCGCTTCATCGGCCCACTTCCGTATTGAGCGCGTCACTGGTACTTCCTGTTTGAGTTTTTGCTTGTAAACAGTAATCAGGAGGATAGAGTTGTGGTCAGATTTGCCAAATGGAGGGCGAGGGAGAGCTTTGTATGCGTCTCTGTGTGTGGAGTATTGGTGGTCCAGAGTTTTTTTTCCCCCTCTGGTTGCACATTTTAACTTGCTGATAGAAATTTGATAAAACGGATTTAAGGTTCCTTGGTCTATACAGCTGGGTGAGTGCGGTCTATACAGCTGGTTGAGTGCGGTCTATACAGCTGGGTGAGTGCGGTCTATACAGCTGGGTGAGTGGGGTCTATACAGCTGGTTGGGTGCGGTCTATACAGCTGGGTGAGTGCGGTCTATACAGCTGGGTGAGTGTGGTCTATACAGCTGGGTGAGTGCGGTCTATACAGCTGGGTGAATGCGGTCTATACAGCTGGGTGAGTGCGGTCTATACAGCTGGTTGAGTGCGATCTGCACAGCTGGGTGAGTGCGGTCTATACAGCTGGTTGAGTGCGGTCTATACAGCTGGTTGAGTGCGATCTGCACAGCTGGGTGAGTGCGGTCTATACAGCTGGTTGAGTGCGGTCTATACAGCTGGGTGAGTGCGGTCTATACAGCTGGGTGAGTGCGGTCTATACAGCTGGTTGAGTGTGGTCTATAAAGCTGGGTGAGTGCGGTCTATACAGCTGGGTGAGTGCGGTCTATACAGCTGGGTGAGTGCGGTCTATACAGCTGGGTGAGTGTGGTCTATACAGCTGGGTGAGTGCGGTCTATACAGCTGGGTGAGTGTGGTCTATACAGCTGGTTGGGTGTGGTCTATACAGCTGGTTGGGTGTGGTCTATACAGCTGGTTGGGTGTGGTCTATACAGCTGGGTGAGTGCGGTCTATACAGCTGGGTGAGTGGGGTCTATACAGCTGGGTGAGTGGGGTCTTTACAGCTGGTTGGGTGTGGTCTATACAGCTGGGTGAGTGGGGTCTCTACAGCTGGGTGAGTGCAGTCTATACAGCTGGGTGAGTGGGGTCTATACAGCTGGGTGAGTGGGGTCTATACAGCTGGGTGAGTGCGGTCTATACAGCTGGGTGAGTGCGGTCTATACAGCTGGGTGAGTGTGGTCTATACAGCTGGGTGAGTGCGGTCTATACAGCTGGTTGGGTGTGGTCTATACAGCTGGTTGGGTGTGGTCTATACTGCTGGGTGAGTGTGGTCTATACAGCTGGGTGAGTGGGGTCTATACAGCTGGGTGAGTGGGGTCTATACAGCTGGTTGGGTGTGGTCTATACAGCTGGGTGAGTGGGGTCTATACAGCTGGTTGGGTTTTAGACCCCATCATAGCACTGAGACTGCACTTGTGAAGGTGGTAAATGACCTTTTAATGACGTCAGACCGAGGCTCTGCATCTGTCCTCGTGCTCCTAGATCTTAGTGCCGCTTTTGATACCATCGATCACCACATTCTTTTGGAGAGATTGGAAACCCAAATTGGTCTACATGGACAAGTTCTGGCCTGGTTTAGATCTTATCTGTCGGAAAGATATCAGTTTGTCTCTGTGAATGGTTCGTCCTCTGACAAATCAATTGTAAATTTCGGTGTTCCTCAAGGTTCCGTTCTAGGACCACTATTGTTTTCACTATATATTTTACCTCTTGGGGATGTCATTCGAAAACATAATGTTAAATTTCACTGCTATGCGGACGACACACAGCTGTACATTTCAATGAAACATGGTGAAGCCCCAAAATTGCCCTCGCTAGAAGCCTGTGTTTCAGACATAAGGAAGTGGATGGCTGCAAATTTTCTACTTTTAAACTCGGACAAAACAGAGATGCTTGTCCTAGGTCCCAAGAAACAAAGAGATCTTCTGTTGAATCTGACAATTAATCTGGATGGTTGTACAGTCGTCTCAAATAAAACTGTGAAGGACCTCGGCGTTACTCTGGACCCTGATCTCTCTTTTGAAGAACATATCAAGACTGCTTCAAGGACAGCTTTTTTCCATCTACGTAACATTGCAAAAATCAGAAACTTTCTGTCCAAAAATGACGCAGAAAAATTAATCCATGCTTTTGTTACTTCTAGGCTCGACTACTGCAATGCTCTACTTTCCGGCTACCCGGATAAAGCACTAAACAAACTTCAGTTAGTGCTAAATACGGCTGCTAGAATCCTGACTAGAACCAAAAAATTTGATCATATTACTCCAGTGCTAGCCTCCCTACACTGGCTTCCTGTTAAGGCAAGGGCTGATTTCAAGGTTTTACTGCTAACCTACAAAGCATTACATGGGCTTGCTCCTACCTATCTTTCCGATTTGGTCCTGCCGTACATACCTACACGTACGCTACGGTCACAAGACGCAGGCCTCCTAATTGTCCCTAGAATTTCTAAGCAAACGGCTGGAGGTAGGGCTTTCTCCTATAGAGCTCCATTTTTATGGAATGGTCTGCCTACCCATGTGAGAGACGCAGACTCAGTCTCAACCTTTAAGTCTTTACTGAAGACTTATCTCTTCAGTAGGTCCTATGATTAAGTATAGTCAGGCCCAGGAGTGTGAAGGTGAACGGAAAGGCTGGAGCAACGAACCGCCCTTGCTGTCTCTGCCTTGTCGGTTCCCCTCTTCCCACTGGGATTCTCTGCATCTAACCCTTTACAGGGGCTGAGTCACTGACTTACTGGTGTTCTTCCATGCCGTCCATGGGAGGGGTGCGTCACTTGAGTAGGTTGAGCCACTGACGTGGTCTTCCTGTCTGGGTTGGCGCCCCCCCCTTGGGTTGTGCCGTGGCGGACATCTTTGTGGGCTATACTCGGCCTTGTCTTCGGACGGTAGGTTGGTGGTTGTAGATATCCCTCTAGTGGTGTGGGGGCTGTGCTTTGGCAAAGTGGGTGGGGTTATATCCTGCCTGTTTTGCCCTGTCCGGGGGTATCATCGGATGGGGCCACAGTGTCTTCTGATCCCTCCTGTCTCAGCCTCCAGTATTTATGCTGCAGTAGTTTATGTGTCGGGGGGCTAGGGTCAGTCTGTTACATCTGGAGTATTCTCTTGTCTTATCCGGTGTCCTGTGTGAATGTAAATATGCTCTCTCTAATTCTCTCTTTCTTTCTCTCGGAGGACCTGAGCCCTAGGACTACCTGGCATGATGACTCCTTGCTGTCCCCAGTCCACCTGGCCATGCTGCTGCTCCAGTTTCAACTGTTCTGCCTGCGGCTACGGAACCCTGACCTGTTCACCGGACGTGCTTGTTGCACCCTCGACAATTACTATGATTATTATTATTTGACCATGCTGGTCATTTACGAACATTTTAACATCTTGACCATGTTCTGTTATAATATCCACCCGGCACAGCCAGAAGAGGACTGGCCACCCCTCATAGCCTGGTTCCTCTCTAGGTTTCTTCCTAGGTTTTTGGCCTTTCTCAGGAGTTTTTCCTAGGGAGTTTTTCCCAGCCACCGTGCTTCTTTCACATGCATTGCTTGCTGTTTGGGGTTTTAGGCTGGGTTTCTGTACAGCACTTTGAGATTTCAGCTGATGTACGAAGGGCTATATAAATAAATTTGATTTGATTTGATTTGGGTGTGGTCTATACAGCTGGGTGAGTGGGGTCTCTACAGCTGGGTGAGTGCGGTCTATACAGCTGGGTGAGTGGGGTCTATACAGCTGGGTGAGTGGGGTCTCTACAGCTGGGTGAGTGCGGTCTATACAGCTGGGTGAGTGCGGTCTATACAGCTGGGTGAGTGGGGTCTTAGCCCCAGCATTGGTCTGTGGTGGTAAATAGAATATAGATAAATAATTTGCTCTGCAGCTTCTCATGAGATATTCTGACTCCGGTTAGCAGAACTTCGAGACAACAACAAAAACATTCTCACATACCAGCATCAAGTTCGTATTTATTCACCCATGGAAAAGACCTGGCTTTGCAGAACCTAGACTAGAGTTGTGGAGAGGCATTACATACTAGACATGATCACAGAGGTTCGTCCGTTTCTAGGTCTGTAATAACTCTGTAATATAATAAGAGAGGCTGATATGAGTTCTCCATCAATAACAGACTCCTCTCCTGCTTTCACACTGCTCTGCCAGCTTCATTATGAGGTCTCCATCACACACACAGACTCCTCTCCTGCTTTCACACTGCTCTGCCAGCTTCATGGCATTTCCTGGAGAAATACCTTCCTGTGTAAATAGTTGTGGAAACTAAAGTAACTAGCAGACAGACCCTCTGCTGTTAGGAGACCTCCTCTTCTCTCCCTGTTGGCGCCATTCACGACTCATAAAGAACAGGTCCAATACTGTCTGCTACCATACAGCAATTATTTGGGACACTTTACATGCATCAGATAATACATGAAGTCTCCAGCTTTAGAGTGCTGGAGCTGAGACAGACTTATTATGAAGGTTGTGGAACGGTAGACAGAGAGAGAGAGAGAGAGAGGTTGTCTTTGAAGCTGTCAGCTAAAATATCACTCCACTGGGCCTGACTGACTGAGGGATGACTGGCCGGCTCTCGGACGGCCTCCCGGTGCCTCTCTCGCTCTCTTTGACACATGCATTGTTCCTGGAAGCCCAGTGCATCTGACAGAGAGAGAGTTCAGTGTTGATTAAAATATGCACTACTAGCATGTGCTGCTGGTCGCATCGACACAGACCTCAAAAGGGAATCTGGACGCTGTTGGCTGGAAGAGTCCAGTGGTTCAGCCTAAAGGGAATCTGAACGCTGTTGGCTGGAAGAGTCCAGTGGTTCAGCCTAAAGGGAATCTGGACGCTGTTGGCTGGAAGAGTCCAGTGGTTCAGCCTAAAGGGAATCTGGACGCTGTTGGCTGGAAGAGTCCAGTGGTTCAGCCTAAAGGGAATCTGAACGCTGTTGGCTGGAAGAGTCCAGTGGTTCAGCCTAAAGGGAATCTGGACGCTGTTGGCTGGAAGAGTCCAGTGGTTCAGCCTAAAGGGAATCTGGACGCTGTTGGCTGGAAGAGTCCAGTGGTTCAGCCTAAAGGGAATCTGAACGCTGTTGGCTGGAAGAGTCCAGTGGTTCAGCCTAAAGGGAATCTGGACGCTGTTGGCTGGAAGAGTCCAGTGGTTCAGCCTAAAGGGAATCTGGACGCTGTTGGCTGGAAGAGT
Organism: Salmo trutta; assembly: GCF_901001165.1. Classification (NCBI taxonomy): domain Eukaryota; kingdom Metazoa; phylum Chordata; class Actinopteri; order Salmoniformes; family Salmonidae; genus Salmo; species Salmo trutta. The sequence continues at coordinate 501,564 of NC_042976.1, forward strand.
CCAGTGGTTCAGCCTAAAGGGAATCTGAACGCTGTTGGCTGGAAGAGTCCAGTGGTTCAGCCTAAAGGGAATCTGAACGCTGTTGGCTGGAAGAGTCCAGTGGTTCAGCCTAAAGGGAATCTGAACGCTGTTCGCTGGAAGAGTCCAGTGGTTCAGCCTAAAGGGAATCTGAACGCTGTTGGCTGGAAGAGTCCAGTGGTTCAGCCTAAAGGGAATCTGGACGCTGTTGGCTGGAAGAGTCCAGTGGTTCAGCCTAAAGGGAATCTGGACGCTGTTGGCTGGAAGAGTCCAGTGGTTCAGCCTAAAGGGAATCTGAACGCTGTTGGCTGGAAGAGTCCAGTGGTTCAGCCTAAAGGGAATCTGGACGCTGTTGGCTGGAAGAGTCCAGTGGTTCAGCCTAAAGGGAATCTGAACGCTGTTCGCTGGAAGAGTCCAGTGGTTCAGCCTAAAGGGAATCTGGACGCTGTTGGCTGGAAGAGTCCAGTGGTTCAGCCTAAAGGGAATCTGAACGCTGTTGGCTGGAAGAGTCCAGTGGTTCAGCCTAAAGGGAATCTGGACGCTGTTGGCTGGAAGAGTCCAGTGGTTCAGCCTAAAGGGAATCTGGACGCTGTTGGCTGGAAGAGTCCAGTGGTTCAGCCTAAAGGGAATCTGGACGCTGTTGGCTGGAAGAGTCCAGTGGTTCAGCCTAAAGGGAATCTGGACGCTGTTGGCTGGAAGAGTCCAGTGGTTCAGCCTAAAGGGAATCTGGACGCTGTTGGCTGGAAGAGTCCAGTGGTTCAGCCTAAAGGGAATCTGAACGCTGTAAGAGTCCAGTGGTTCAGCCTAAAGGGAATCTGGACGCTGTTGGCTGGAAGAGTCCAGTGGTTCAGCCTAAAGGGAATCTGGACGCTGTTGGCTGGAAGCGTTGCCTCTATAGCCAATACCAGACACTCATTCATTCTTCATCGGGCCGTCTTCTAAACTCCCCACTCCATTTAATGCCAAGATGTTTAGATGTATTTGTGATTATACTTTCGTAATGCATTTTGTGACGTGGATCATAAATACAGTTACAGTCCATCAGGTTGTGTGATCCTCGTAATGTTATGTGGAAAACACAAATGCGACCAGTTATTTTTCGTATTTGCATTTCATTTCTTTCACTAGCAAATGTGAGCGAACTGCTGGCACTTCAGAGCCTACTGAATGTCCATCTTCTGTTCGCTAACGTTAGCTAGAAACAACTAGTGTTGACCTTTCCACAACACACGGAGTCTAAAAGGGATTTGTCTCTGTGTTTACCTTGTTTACCAAACTCAGCATCACAACAAACAGGAGGACATGTTTTCATCTCCATGTCTGTTGACACAAACTCCGTACATGTAAATAAAAACAGGCCCTGTTCAAACTCCGTACATGTAAATAAAAACAGGCCCTGTTCAAACTCCGTACATGTAAATAAAAACAGGCCCTGTTCAAACTCCGTACATGTAAATAAAAACAGGCCCTGTTCAAACTCCGTACATGTCTTTGTTGTCGCAGCTCGAGAATCGGGATGTTAGATTTACTCAGAGGATTTATTTTTCATTAAAACGTTAAAAATAGTATTTAAAAAATAAATTACAAATTAAAATATAAAACAGGCCCTGTTCTTTCTGCGTACTTTTAACTCTGATCTCATACGTGCGTACATGGACAGAGAATTACGTAGTTGGTACGCAAAATGTGTGCATGTTGGCATGTCTGCAGAGCACTAGTTTAGACTAGGACCCATATAGCTCTGGTCAACAGCAGTGCACTAGTTTAGACTAGGACCCATATAACTCTAGTCAACAGTAGTGCACTAGTTTAGACTAGGACCCATGCAGCTCTGGTCAACAGTAGTGCACTAGTTTAGACTAGGACCCATATAGCTCTGGTCAACAGTAGAGCACTATAGGCAATAGGGCAGCATTGGAACACAAGCCTAGTTCCTCATTGTCTTGGAGCCATGGCAAAGGCCAGGCAGAGGTTACCCATGGCGACAGCAGTGGGCTTCACCTGGGATGGTTGACACAGGCAGTGAATGGGCTGAGGAAGATTGATTACTAGCTTCATTGATAGAATACATTTAAATACATTAACTACTCACAAGCCCCAAACTGGACATAAATAAAGGAGGGGAGAGGAAAGATGGTCTATTGTTCTGCTGGAATAACACACGGATCTGAGAGACAAGAACGATAGAATGAAAAAAGAAGGAATGGAGAGAGAGGAGAATGAGGAGAGAGAGGGAAAGGAGAGAGGGACAGAGGGTGTGAAGAGAGGAAGAGACAGTGTGGTGAAGAGAGATAGGAGCAGGGGGTGAAG
>NC_042976.1:592348-648658 GCF_901001165.1 Salmo trutta
GGGGGCGGGAGGCAGGGAGTTAGGGGCGGGTAGGCAGGGAGTTAGGGGCGGGTAGGCAGGGAGTTAGGGGCGGGTAGGCAGGGAGTTGGGCGGGTAGGCAGGGAGTTGGGCGGGTAGGCAGGGAGTTGGGCGGTAGGTAGTTAGGCGGTAGGTTGGGTGGTAAGTAGGTAGGTAGGTAGGCGGTAGGTAGGGTGGTAAGTAGGTAGGTAGGTAGGGTGGTAAGTAGGTAGGTAGGTAGGTAGGTTGGGTGGTAAGTAGGTAGGTAGGTAGGCGGTAGGTAGGGTGGTAAGTAGGTAGGTAGGTAGGGTGGTAAGTAGGTAGGTAGGTAGGTAGGTAGGGTGGTAAGTAGGTAGGTAGGTAGGGTGGTAAGTAGGTAGGTAGGTAGGGTGGTAAGTAGGTAGGTAGGTAGGGTGGTAAGTAGGTAGGTAGGTAGGTAGGGTGGTAAGTAGGTAGGTAGGTAGGTAGGGTGGTAAGTAGGTAGGTAGGTAGGGTGGTAAGTAGGTAGGTAGGTAGGTAGGGTGGTAAGTAGGTAGGTAGGTAGGTAGGGTGGTAAGTAGGTAGGTAGGTAGGTAGGGTGGTAAGTAGGTAGGTAGGTAGGTAGGGTGGTAAGTAGGTAGGTAGGTAGGTAGGGTGGTAAGTAGGTAGGTAGGTATAGGGCTGTTACCGCCACAAGGCAGTCAAATTCCACGTGGCCGTTTAGTCACGGTAGTTAGTCTTCTCCAAGCTCTGATGCTGCTGATGGTCATTACTAGCCTACCAAACTAGCTAACGGCCTGGTACTCAGCACTTTGTTGTCTCTCTAATCACTGACAACGCAAATGTAATGAAAACCCTAATCAAACACGTCACGAGAGCCCATGAGCTCATGTTGGGTAACATTTCTATCATCGATGCAACTGCGTGAGAAAACAGAGTGATGGCCTCTACTAAAACGAGGAGGATCACATCAGCTTTCCATAGTCTATGGAACTGCGTGAGAAAACAGAGTGATGGCCTCTACTAAAACGAGGAGGATCACATCAGCTTTCTATAGTCTAAAGAACTGCGTGAGAAAACAGAGTGATGGCCTCTACTAAAACGAGGAGGATCACATCAGCTTTCCATAGTCTATGGAACTGCGTGAGAAAACAGAGTGATGGCCTCTACTAAAACGAGGAGGATCACATCAGCTTTCCATAGTCTATGGAACTGTGTGAGAAAACAGAGTGATGGCCTCTACTAAAACGAGGAGGATCCACAAGCCTCTTTAACTTGCACATTACGCACCTGTGTTCTGCTAGCCTCATTAAAAAAAAACGGTCCTTAGGTTTTGGAGTCCCATGCAGGAAAAGCTAGACTAGAATAGCTTGCTAGACATGATTTATTTTGCATTTCTTATACCAATAGACTATTCTAAGAGAGATGCAAGCTTGTTTGCTGGGTGTTGAATACAGCAGCCAATATAATAGGGACTGACTGGAGCACAGAGTACTAACACTAGTGCTCCAGTCAGTCCCTAACACTAGTGCTCCAGTCAGTCCCCAATACTAGTGCTCCAGTCAGTCCCTAACACTAGTGCTCCAGTCAGTCCCTAACACTAGTGCTCCAGTCAGTCCCTAACACTAGTGCTCCAGTCAGTCCCTAACACTAGTGCTCCAGTCAGTCCAGACAGTCAGTTACACATCAGCACACAAACCAGTTCCTCTGGCTGGACAGGTTAGGGAGGAAAGGCATCTCCACCAGGCCAGCCTGCAGAGGGGGAGCAGGGTGTGTGTGTGCGCGTATGTATGTGTTTTAAGATGTGAGAGAAAGAGATGGTGTGTGGGTGTGTGAGTGAGACAAAATGTATAAATAAATGGATCATTCTTCATATCTATAGGCTAAGTTCTTTCATTATTTTAAGCTATCTGACATTAGTGTGTAAGTCTAAGCTTAAGGGCGTAACTTAATAGCCTACACGCCAATCGCTTTTGGGAACAGGCAGAAAAAGTTCACGGAGGCAAAAAAATACCTTGTCTCTTAAGGATCGGACCCTTTCTTCCCCCCAATTTGCCTAAAAATGACCCAAATCTAACTGCCTGTAGCTCAGGACCTGAAGCAAGGATATGCATATTATTGATACCATTTGAATGGAAACACTGAAGTTTGTGGAAATGTGAAATTAATGTAGGAGAATATAACACCTCTTTGAAATGCAAGAAAAAGGCCCAAATATAATATTCCAGGGTAGGCGCAATTAAATGTTGGCCACTAAATGGCAGCAGTGTGTTTGCAAAGTCTTAGACTGATCCAATGAACCATTGCATTACTGTTCAAAATGTTGTATCACGTCTGCCTAATTGGTTGATTGACACATTTTCAAGTTCATAACTGTGCACTCTCCTCAAACAATAGCATGGTATTATTTCACTGTAATAGCTACTGTAAATTGGACAGTGCAGTTAAAATAACAAGAATTTAAGCTTTCTGCCCATATCAGATATGTCTATGTCCTGAGAAATGTTCTTGTTACTTACAACCTCTTGCTAATCACATTAGCCTACGTTAGCTCAACCATCCCGCAGTGGAAACACCGTTCCTGTAGAAGTTAACCACTTCTGGGAAAATTGGAAAACACTAAACAAACAGAGTTATCTATCCAAAACAGAGATGTATGAATAAACCACTTCTCCAATCGTTTTGGCCCGATAACAAAGAACAGCAAAACCATATACAAATCTTAGAATCAACTATTAAAAGACCACCAGAACCCACTGGATTCTTCAATTACATTGAATGACCTACAGGGCAAAATACAAACCCTCCAACCCAAAAAGGCTTGTGGTGTTGATGTTATCCTCAATGAAATGATGAAATGATGAAATATAAAGACAACAAATTCCAATTGGCTAAACTTAAACTCTTTAACATCATCCTCAGCTCTGGCATCTTCCTCAATATTTGGAACCAAGGACTGATCACCCCAATCTACAAATGTGGAAACAAATTTGACCCCAATAACTACCGTGGGAAATGCGTCAACAGCAACCTTGGATAAATCCTCTGCATTACCATTAACAGCAGACTCAAACATTTACTCAGTGAAAACAATGTACTGAGCAAATGTCAAATTGGCATTTTACCAAATTATCGTACGAAAGACCACGTATTCACCCTGCACACCCTAATTGACAAACAAACTAAAACAAAGGCAAAGTCTTCTCATGCTTTGTTGATTTCCAAAAAGCTTTTGACTCAATTTAGCATGAGGGTCTGCTATACAAATTGATGGAAATTGGTGTTGGGAATTATTTATTTTTTTAAATGACATTATAAAATCCATGTTCACAAACAACAAGAGTGCGGTTAAAATTGGCAACACACACATTTCTTTCCACAGGGCCGTGGAGTGACAGAGATGCAGCTTAAGCCCTACACTCTTCAACATGCAGTGCCTTCGGAAAGTATTCAGACCCCTTAACTTTTTCTACATTTGGTTAAGTTACAGCCTTATTCTAAAATAGATATGTTTTTCCTCAGCAAATCTACACACAAATCATTATGACAAAGTGAAAGGAGATTTTTTTAAATGTTTGCAAATTTATTAAAATAAAATACAAAAATACCTTATTTACATTGGTATTCAGACCCATTGCTATGAGACTCGAAGTTGAGCTCAGGTGCATCCTGATTCGATTGTTCATTCTTGAGACGTTTCTACAACTTGATTGGAGTCCACCTGTGGTAAATTCAATTGATTGGACATGATTTGGAAAGGCACACACCTGTCTATATAAGGTCCCACAGTTGGTAGTGCATGTCAGAGCAAAACCAAGCCATGAGGTTGAAGGAATTGTCCGTAGAGCTCAGAGACAGGATTGTATCAAGGCACAGATCTGGGGAAGGGTACCAAAACATTATTGCAGAATTCAGGTCCCCAAGAAAACAGTGACCTCCATCATTCTTAAATGGAAGAAGTTTGGAACCACCAAGACTCCTCGGAGAGCTATCTGCTCGGCCAAACTGAGCAATCGGTCGAAGAATGGCCTTGGTCAGGGAGGTGACCAAGAACCAGTCTGACAAAGCTCTAGAGTTCCTCTGTGGAGATGGGAGAACCTTCCAGAAGGACTACCATCTCCGCAGCACTCTACCAATCAGGCTGCTATGGTAGAGTGGCCAGACGGATGCCACTCCTCAGTAAAAGGCACATGCCTAAAGACACCTGAAGACTCTCAGAACGTGAGAAACAAGATTCTCTGCTCTGGTGAAATCAAGATTGAACTATTTGGCCTGAATGTCAAATCTCTTGTCTGGAGGAAACCTGGCACATCCAGACAGCACGGTGGCGGCATCATCATGCTGTGGAGATGTTTTTCAGCGGCAGGGACTGGGAGACTAGTCAGGATCGAGGGAAAGATGAACGGAGGAAAGTACAGAGAGATCCATGATGAAAACCTGCTCCAGAGCGCTCAGGACCTCAGACTGGGACGAAGGTTCACCTTCCAACAGGACAACGACCCTAAACACACAGCCAAGACAACGCAGGAGTGGCTTCGGGACAAGTCTCTGAATGTCCTTGAGTGGCCCAGCCAGAGTCCGGACTTGAACCTGATCAAACATCTCTGGAGAGACCTGAAAATAGCTGTGCAGCGATGCTCCACATCCAACCTGACAGAGCTTGAGAGGATCTGCAGAGAAGAATGGGAGAAACTCCCCAAATACAGGTGAGCCAAGCTTGTAGTGTCATACCCAAGAAGACTTTTAGACTGTAATCCCTGCCAAAGGTGCTTCAACAAAGTACTGAGTAAAGGGTCTGAACACTTATGTAAATGTGATTAGTTTATTTCTAATAAATTAGCGAACATTTAAAAAAAATAACTATTTGCTTCGTCATTATGGGGTATTGTGTGCAGATTGATTAGGAAAAAAACAATTTAATCAACATTAGATTAAGGCTGTAATGTAATAAAATGAGGGAAAAGTCTAGGGGTCTGAATACTTTCCTAATGCACTGTAGACAGAGAACAGAACAACTGATCGTCTACAGAGAATGACTGCATTACCTTGATTAGCCTATTATTGTTGTCAGTCAAAGATCTTTGTACTCTGTAGAAACTACACAGACTGTCCAACAAACTATCAAGATCCAGGAAAAACTAAGACTAGTCCTGACAGATCTCCGCTGTCATGCTTGGAATGTAGACTTCCTTCAGAACGTAGACTTCCTTGTAGACCTTCAGAACGTAGACTTAGACTGATGATGAGAAGTTATCTTTCTGTTACTGTAACCTGAGGCTTGAGGCCAGGTTCTACACAAGCTGTAAATACCAAAATGGCAAACTATCCCCTATTTAGTGCACTACTTTAGACCAGAACCTTGTGATCAAAATGTAGTGCACTAGAGAGGTCCCATTTGGGCCCAGCCAGGGTCTGCAGCACAGATGCAGTATTTGAGAACCAAAACCAGTTACTCTGGCCTACATAACATCAACATCCAGACAGACATCTCTTTTAGCTCTGTACCAGTTTGGAGGCAGGTCAGTAGTGGATTAACGAAACAGAAAGGTAGCTTTGAGATTGCAGAAAAAGGCCTAAATTAATACAGTGGTGTAACCCCTCTACTGTTATCACTACCCAGACAGCATTATACCCCCTGTACTGTTATCACTACCCAGACAGCATTATACCCCCTGTACTGTTATCACTACCCAGACAGCATTATACCCCCTGTACTGTTATCACTACCCAGACAGCATTATACCCCCTGTACTGTTATCACTACCCAGACAGCATTATACCCCCTGTACTGTTATCACTACCCAGACAGCATTATACCCCCTGTACTGTTATCACTACCCAGACAGCATTATACCCATTGTTATCACTACCCAGACAGCATTATACCCCCTGTGCTGTTATCACTACCCAGACAGCATTATACCCCCTGTTATCACTACCCAGACAGCATTATACCTCCTGTACTGTTATCACTACCCAGACAGCATTATACCCCCTGTACTGTTATCACTACCCAGACAGCATTATACCCCCTGTACTGTTATCACTACCCAGACAGCATTATACCCCCTGTACTGTTATCACTACCCAGACAGCATTATACCCCCTGTACTGTTACCACTACCCAGACAGCATTATACCCCCTGTACTGTTATCACTACCCAGACAGCATTATACCCCCTGTTATCACTACCCAGACAGCATTATACCCCCTGTACTGTTATCACTACCCAAACAGCATTATACCCCCTGTACTGTTATCACTACCCAGACAGCATTATACCCCCTGTACTGTTATCACTACCCAGACAGCATTATACCCCCTGTACTGTTATCACTACCCAGACAGCATTATACCCCCTGTGCTGTTATCACTACCCAGACAGCATTATACCCCCTGTACTGTTATCACTACCCAGACAGCATTATACCCCCTGTACTGTTATCACTAGCCAGACAGCATTATACCCCCTGTACTGTTATCACTACCCAGACAGCATTATACCCCCTGTACTGTTATCACTACCCAAACAGCATTATACCCCCTGTTATCACTACCCAGACAGCATTATACCCCCTGTACTGTTATCACTACCCAGACAGCATTATACCCCCTGTACTGTTATCACTACCCAGACAGCATTATACCCCCTGTTATCACTACCCAAACAGCATTATACCCCCTGTACTGTTATCACTACCCAGACAGCATTATACCCCCTGTACTGTTATCACTACCCAGACAGCATTATACCCCCTGTACTGTTATCACTACCCAGACAGCATTATACCCCCTGTACTGTTATCACTACCCAGACAGCATTATACCCCCTGTGCTGTTATCACTACCCAGACAGCATTATACCCCCTGTACTGTTATCACTACCCAGACAGCATTATACCCCCTGTACTGTTATCACTACCCAAACAGCATTATACCCCCTGTTATCACTACCCAGACAGCATTATACCCCCTGTACTGTTATCACTACCCAGACAGCATTATACCCCCTGTACTGTTATCACTACCCAGACAGCATTATACCCCCTGTACTGTTATCACTACCCAAACAGCATTATACCCCCTGTTATCACTACCCAGACAGCATTATACCCCCTGTACTGTTATCACTACCCAGACAGCATTATACCCCCTGTACTGTTATCACTACCCAGACAGCATTATACCCCCTGTGCTGTTATCACTACACAGACAGCATTATACCCCCTGTACTGTTATCACTACCCAGACAGCATTATACCCCCTGTACTGTTATCACTACCCAGACAGCATTATACCCCCTGTACTGTTATCACTACCCAGACAGCATTATACCCCCTGTGCTGTTATCACTACCCAGACAGCATTATACCCCCTGTTATCACTACCCAGACAGCATTATACCCCCTGTACTGTTATCACTACCCAGACAGCATTATACCCCCTGTGCTGTTATCACTACCCAGAGAGACAGAGGAAAGGCCAATAACCTGGGCTTGTGATTGCACTGCCCAGACAGACAGAGGAATATCATCAGGCTGTTCAGATAAACTGATGATCACGATTACATCCCAGAGGTACCAGCTGGAGTTGACCTCGTTAATAAGTCATTAATTAGGTAACATTGCTAGTGTCAGACGGGTTAGGTCTCTACTATGAAGTAGAGCATCACTGAACGGGCACAGTAGGGAAGGAGAACGTAAATAGTCTGGGCTCCCAGCAGGCTTTGCATCATTCAGACTTCAAAAAAGGTTTCTAAGGTCAGTCCAGGCTTTGAATCTGCTGGGGTTAAAGCGAATCCACTGCCCATGGTGTCGTAACATCATACATGACCTTACTCTGACTGGTGAGACGAACCTCTGATGTACCCTGGGTACTGATGCCAAACAAAGGACAAACAGTCCTGTCCTCTGGTGAGGGGAGGCCTGTCTGAGGAGTCCTGTCCTCTGGTGAGGGGAGGCCTGTCTGAGGAGTCCTGTCCTCTGGTGAGGGGAGGCCTGTCTGAGGAGTCCTGTCCTCTGGTGAGGGGAGGCCTGTCTGAGGAGTCCTGTCCTCTGGTGAGGGGAGGCCTGTCTGAGGAGTCCTGTCCTCTGGTGAGGGGAGGCCTGTCTGAGGAGTCCTGTCCTCTGGTGAGGGGAGGCCTGTGTGAGGAGTCCTGTCCTCTGGTGAGGGGAGGCCTGTGTGAGGAGTCCTGTCCTCTGGTGAGGGGAGGCCTGTGAGGAGTCCTGTCCTCTGGTGAGGGGAGGCCTGTGAGGAGTCCTGTCCTCTGGTGAGGTGAGACCTGTGAGGAGTCCTGTCCTCTGGTGAGGGGAGGCCTGTGAGGAGTCCTGTCCTCTGGTGAGGGGAGGCCTGTCTGAGGAGTCCTGTCCTCTGGTGAGGGGAGGCCTGTCTGAGGAGTCCTGTCCTCTGGTGAGGGGAGGCCTGTCTGAGGAGTCCTGTCCTCTGGTGAGGGGAGGCCTGTCTGAGGAGTCCTGTCCTCTGGTGAGGGGAGGCCTGTCTGAGGAGTCCTGTCCTCTGGTGAGGGGAGGCCTGTCTGAGGAGTCCTGTCCTCTGGTGAGGGGAGGCCTGTCTGAGGAGTCCTGTTCTCTGGTGAGGGGAGGCCTGTCTGAGGAGTCCTGTCCTCTGGTGAGGGGAGGCCTGTCTGAGGAGTCCTGTCCTCTGGTGAGGGGAGGCCTGTCTGAGGAGTCCTGTCCTCTGGTGAGGGGAGGCCTGTCTGAGGAGTCCTGTCCTCTGGTGAGGGGAGGCCTGTGAGGAGTCCTCTAAACTAGTATAATATTGTAATATTGTCCTCATCCCACAGGCCTGCTAGCTTCATTCATGAGCTAACATTTGTGACTCACCACCTGGATTTAGTCGTTGCAAAATTTGAAACCGTTTTTTATATTGGATAAAAGTAGAGATTCAGAGCTACTAAATGGTATATCATACACTGCATTTGAAGAACAATGGATCAACTTGTAAACTCACTTTTGAGAAAATCGCCTTTAAATGTTTACACCCATTCAGCATCGTTCACACCCTCACCCTAAGCTTTAGCCCCAACCATCTCGTTTCGGTCTCGAAGCGAACACTTGACGCTCTGGCCAATGATTTGTTTACCTCTGGATAACATGAGAACAGTCTAACCAGCTCTGCTGGCAACAATTTCATTACGCATTTTTGCCGACATTTACTGACACCGGCCATATTCAATGGATGTTGTACACACATCATGTAACGTTAGCTAACGAGCCAGCCAGCGAACGTTAGCTAGTTAAACAACAATGAACATAGAGCCAACAATGCCACAGTGCTGGGAGCTAACCAACCATGTTCAACGTTAGCTAGCTAACATTAGGCTCTAACTAGAACAGCAAACGGCTCTGGGATACGAATAATACCATCAGCTAGGGAGCCAGCTAACGTTAGCTAGCTAACAGTACACTTTAGCTGTAGACATACAGCTTGTTAGCTAACATTAGGCTCTAACTAGAACAGCACAGCTCTGGGAAACTAATAATAACGTCAGCTAGGGAGCCAGCTAACGCTAGCTAGCTAACAGTACACTTTAGCTTGAAATGAAACCACTGTCAAAATTAGAAACGTGTCATATCTGAAAATGCAACGTTAGCTAGCTAACGCTAGACTATCTGACCCGTATACATCATCATCATGCATGATGGACGCGTCTCCCTGTCAGGAATGCCATGCCACGGTTGCCCTTAGTTTGAAGATGTAATCCGGAGACAGGTGTTTTCTCCATCTCTTTAGCTATCAGACTCTAATTCCACTGATTTCAAAACTCGATCCTCCAGAAAGTGGAGAGCAACACTTATCCAGCTCCACTACACATTTAAAAAGCCACGTTCTACAGGATTACCAACACAGACTGACCAGCTCCAATAGACAGAAGCCTTCTATATGGCAGACCAATCCGAACTCCTCTCTCGGCATGTCCAGCCCACTCATTATCTCAGCCAATCATGGCTAGTGGGAAGGATGCTACTTTTTCTGTGGCTAAACCAACAAGTCATGTAACTTAAAATCAGAATGAGTTTTCCCACCCACAAAAGGGCTTTATTCCCCCCCCCCATCATCAGACGATCCCGCAGTTTAAGAATCTGGATGCGGAGGTCCTGGACGGTGTGGTCACACGTGGTCTGCGGTTATGAGGCTAGTTAGACGTACTGCCAAGTTCTCTAAAACTACGTTGGAGGTGGCTTATGGTAATCCAAGATGGCGTAGCAGTCAGACGTGCGCTTGCCAGTTAACTAGCTAGTCAGCCACTGCTAGCGGTCCTCACAAACAACCACCACTCATCACCGTCAAACGCTCCCTTAAACACTTCAGCAAGCAGGCCTTTCTAAATCGACCTGGCCCGGGTATCATAAATGCCATCGATTGAATACAGCACTGAGCGGCTGTCTTCATCGACCTGGCCAAGGCTTGACACTGCTTTATCGGCAGACTCAACAGCCTTGGTTTCTCTAATGACTGCCTCGCCTGGTTCACCAACTACTTCTCTGATAGAGTTCAGTGTGTCAAATCAGAGGGCCTGTTGTCCGGACCTCTGGCAGTCTATGCAAGTGCCACACGGATCAGTTCTGGGGCCTACTCTTTTCTCTGTATATATCAATGTCGTCGCACTTGCTGCTGGTGATTCTCTGATCCACCTCTACGCAGATGACACCATTCTGTATACATCTGGCCCTTCTTTGGACACTGTGCTAACAAAACTCCAAACGAGCTTCAATGCCATACAACTCTCCTTCCGTGGCCTCCAACTGCTCTTAAATGCTAGTATAACGAAATGCATGCTCTTCAACCGATCGCTGCCCGCACCTGCCCTGAAAATGGCTGTGTGGTTTTTCTTGTGTTGTACCTGTCCTAACATAATCTAACTTTATGCTTTCGCCGTAAAGCCTTTTTGAAATCGGACAACGTGGTTACATCAAGGAGAAGTGTATCTTTAAAATGGTGTAAAATAGTCGTATGTTTGAGAACTTTCAAATATGACATTTTGTTGTTTTGAATTTGGCGCTCTGATTTTTCACTGGCTGTTGAATAGTGTGAACCGTGGGTGGGACGGTAGCGTCCCAGGCCGCCCTGAGAAGTTAAACATCTCCAATCCAAAATTACATCTAGAATCGGCATCCTATTTCACAACAAAGCATTCTTCACTCATGCTGCCAAACATACCCTAGTAAAACTGACTCTCCTGCTGATCCTTGACTTCGGCGATGTCATCTATAAAATAGCCTCCAACATTCTACTCAGCAAATTGGATGCAGTCTATCACAGTGCCATCCGTTTTGTCACCAAAGCTCCATATACTACCCACCACTGCGACCTGTATGCTCTCGTTCGCTGGCCCTTGCGTTCATACTCGTCGCCAAACCCACTGGCTCCAGGTCATCTATAAAAGTCTCTGCTAGGTAAAGCCCCACCTTATCTCAGCTCACTAGTCACCATAGCAGCACCCACCCGTAGCACACTCTCCAGCAGGTATATTTCACTGGTCACCCCCAAAGCCAACGCCTCATTTGGCCGCCTTTCCTTCCAGTTCAATGACTGGAACAAATTGCAAAAAAATCACTGAATCTGGAGTCTTACATCTCCCTCACTAACTTTAAGCATCAGCTGTCAGAGCAGCTTACCGATCACTGTACCTGTACATAGCCCATCTGTAAATAGCCCACCCAACTACCTCATCCCTATATTGTTATTTTTTGTTGTTGCTCTTTTGCACCCCAGTATCTCTACTTGCACATCATCATCTGCACATCTATCACTCAAGTGTTAATGCGAAATTGTAATTATTTCTCCACTACGGCTTATTTATTGCCTTACCTCCCTGATCTTACTACATTTGCGCACACTGTATATATTCACTTTTCTATTATGTTATTGACTGTACGTTTGTTTATTCCATGTGTAACTGTTGTTTGTGTCGCACTGCTTTGCTTTATCTTGGCCAGGTCGCAGTTGTAAATGAGAACTTGTTCTCAACTGGCCTACCTGTTTAAATAAAGGGTTAGGGTTATATATATATATATATATATATATATATATATATATATATATATATATATATATATATATAATACCTGATTAAATACCTGATTAAATAAAGGTGAAATAAATAATAATTCTCCAGCAAAACTGTACATTTTAGAGTGGCCTTTTGTCTCCAGCACAAGGTGCACCTGTGTAATGATCATGCTGTTTAATCAGCTTCTTGATATGCCACACCTGTCAGGTGGATGGATTATCTTGGTTACGGAGAAATGCTCACTCACTGTGTTTATATTTCTGTTCAGTGTATTTTCTGTTGGTCACGTCACTTACTGTTTGGAATATTCTTTACAGTTTCTTGACCAGTTAATGAGGGTCCGTTAGCAAAAATGACCGAAATGTGCATCCCTAGTTAGGTAAAGACTCTGATAAATCTAAAAGATCCTGATAAATCTAAAAGGTAAAGGCCCCGACGAATCCAAAGGCCCCGACGAATCCAAAGGCCCCGACGAATCCAAAGGTCCCGACGAATCCAAAGGTCCCGACGAATCTAATCCACACACTGGAAGTCAAGTACATTTTTACAGGGTGAGGTATGTCCATTCCAGCTTCATCAACTCAAACTTAACCTCTAACCTGCCTTTAGGCTTTAACCTTGGTTAGGCCTCAACCCTGACCTCTGGAGGTCAACAAGGAAGTGCTAACTGTTAAGTGAGAGGACTGGTGATTAAAATAACTATAGTCAGCCTTCTGTGGCCTAGAAGAGGAGGGGGTTAACCAGAGACCATATACAGTAACCAGAGACCATATACAGTAACCAGAGACCATATACAGTAACCAGAGACCATATACAGTAACCAGAGACCATATACAGTAACCAGAGACCATACACAGTAACCAGAGACAATACACAGTAACCAGAGACCACATACAGTAACCAGAGACCACATACAGTAACCAGAGACCATATACAGTAACCAGAGACCATATACAGTAACCAGAGACCATATACAGTAACCGTCCTACATCTATGGGTTTAACCATCCGACAGAGGAAACGCTATCATCCCACAGTTAATTTAACACTATGACAGCATCATACCTACAGCCGAGAGACAGAGAGCAGCTATATTGAGAGCAGAGATCAGACGGGGCGACAAAAGACACCTCAATGTTGGTTCACAGAACACAGAAATAGACAGTTTGATCTGCCAGACGACTAGCTCTCACACATCCACACACTACAATAACATGCCCAGCAGGGTTTCCGCTAGCTGGCTTTTGGACCATAAATACTGAGAGCTGCTCAGACAGCTGCTGGAGAGAAACACGATTTAATAAGCTTAATCATTATGCAACACTTCTAAAGGCAGAGAAAAAAACAAAACAATGACCACAATTAAAAAGAGCTACTATTTCTATTTCTCAGCTGGTAATTGGTCGCTTCCCATCCACCATTCATATAGGCAACTAGGCAGCACGTCACACCACTTTGTAATGAGCTGGAGGCAGTACGCATTTTGAAAACATTTACTAAATTATTTGAAATGGACGCCACATTTGTCCAGTGCCATATTTCTTAACGGAAGTCCTGATGCCCAGCAGGGCCAACATGATCCAGTCTACTCTACAACACAAGCACCCTGATGCCCAGCAGGACCAACATGATCCAGTCTACAACACAAGCACCCTGATGCCCAGCAGGACCAACATGATCCAGTCTACAACACAAGCACCCTGATGCCCAGCAGAACCAACATGATCCAGTCTACAACACAAGCACCCTGATGCCCAGCAGAACCAACATGATCCAGTCTACAACACCAGCACCCTGATGCCCAGCAGAACCAACATGATCCAGTCTACAACACAAGCACCCTGATGCCCAGCAGGACCAACATGATCCAGTCTACAACACAAGCGCCCTGATGCCCAGCAGGACCAACATGATCCAGTCTACTCTACAACCCAAGCTCCCTGATGCCCAGCAGGACCAACATGATCCAGTCTACTCTACAACACAAGCACCCTGATGCCCAGCAGGACCAACATGATCCAGTCTACAACACAAGCACCCTGATGCCCAGCAGGACCAACATGATCCAGTCTACAACACAAGCACCCTGATGCCCAGCAGGACCAACATGATCCAGTCTACAACACAAGCGCCCTGATGCCCAGCAGGACCAACATGATCCAGTCTACAACACAAGCGCCCTGATGCCCAGCAGGACCAACATGATCCAGTCTACTCTGACAACAAGCATAGAAATAAAGACATAAGCAATGTGTCATTGTAGCCCAACGCAGAAACAAAAGTCTTGTCTCCAGAATGTCTATTGATGGCTACATAGTAAATACTAGACTACCACACCACTCACCAATACTTACTGTGACTTGTTAGTTCATGTCAGTCAGCTTAAAGACAGCTCAAGAGGGATTTCATCCTACAGCCATGTTGGCAGGGAACCGAGAACAGATGAAACGTAAAGAGGGAACGGAACAACAGAATGGGTGAAGCTGTTACACGAGGCCTTGTCCAAAACATTGCAGATAAACTCTGTTCCTCTGTTCAAAGTGGATCTGGATCGTCCAGTGATTCTTCTTCACGGACGATAAGAATGCTGTCAAATTGTAATCTAATAGCCAAATACGGTCATGTATTGTGATGGAATTATCTTAAAGGATGCACTACACGGAAATCACTCCATTTCCTGGTTCCTGAAATTCTAACAGTTCGCTTAATTTCAGTTTAAGTGACTAAACAAGCAGGTCTAGTGTAGAGAATCACTGTACCATCTAAACCGCTGGGAAATAGATTTTACAGAACCAAAAATATTGTATTTTCAGCTGTTGTACAAAACCGAAAGTAAAAAAGGTGCAAAAACAAAACTATGGGAAGCATAGAAATAACGCACATAGAACATATCTACCGCTACTTAGACTGGCTTTCAATGAGAATGACAGATCTGTAACACGTAGAACAAATCTACCGCTTCTTAGACCGGCTTTCAATGAGAATGACAGATCTAGAAAACACATTTCTATGTAAATTTGGTCAGGTCTCCATTACAGTGATACGGCTGCTTGTGTTAGCCTCAGTGGGACGTGTCCTTCCTATTGGATCCCTGGGAGTCACGGTTACGAGGCTCCATATCACACACAGACAGGAAACACACTCCAGGAAAGGTAACGTTGATCAACCTTGTAGGAAAAGGAAAGCCCTAGTATTTGTGTAACATCAACATACTACAGAAAACAATACTGTTTAAATAACAATAGTGTTTAAACAACAAGCATTACAGAACCACAATCATAGTGACTGTAATGGACCATGTGGACTGAGGCTGACATGCCAGTTCTGTTCTGGGAAATGGGAGGGTGGAGCAGCGAAACTTTCAGCACAAGTTTTTAAAAAATAGCTGAATTTAAAAAGGGAAAGTTTGGGATTTTGGCAATGAAGTCCTTTATCTACTTCCCCAGAGTCAAATGACCTCATGGATACCATTTTTATGTCTCTGCGTTATAAAACAAACTAAATCTTGAAATAGCCTTTTCACTAAGAATGCTCCGTTCTTATTGGAGGATTCTTCACTAAACTCCTAACCCAGAGAGAACAGACTGTTATTCTACTAACTAGAGGACTCTGTTAAACTCCTAACCCAGAGAGAACAGACTATTTCAGCCACACCTGTTGCTGACAGGTATATCAAATCAAGCACACAGCCATGCAATCTCCATAGACAAACATTGACAGTAGAATGGCCTTACTGAAGAGCTCAGTGACCTGTGGCACCGTCATAGGATTCAACCTTTCTAACAAGTCAATTTGTCAAATCTCTGCCCTGCTAGAGAAGTCAACTGTAAGTGCTGTTATTGTGAAGTGGAAACGTGTAGGAGGAACAATGGCTCAGCCACGAAGTGGTAGGAAACACAAGCTCACAGAATGGGACCGCCGAGTGCTGAAGCATGTAAAAAAAAAGCATATCCTCGGATGCAACACTCACTGCAGTTCCAAACTGCCTCGGGAAGCAACGTCAGCACAATAACTGTTTGTCGGGGGATTCATGAAAACGGGTTTCCATGGCCGAGCAGCAACACACAAGCCTAAGAATCAGGTGCAATGCCAAGCGTCAGCTGGAGTGGTGTAAAGCTCGCCGCCATTGGACTCCGGAGCAGTGGAAACGCGTTCTCTGGAGAGATTTATCAAATGCACCCTCACATGCGCCGAATACAACAGGTGAAATACACCCATAGCGTGAAATGCTTACTTACAAGCCCTTAACTAACAACCCTAACCCCCGCAGGCTGACCCTGGACTTGGCTGCCATCCCACCTCACCCTCCCTAGCCCTGGCCTCCCCTCTCCCCTCTCCTCCTCGTCCCAGCTGCGCAGAATAAAATCTGTCCTATTGACTTCATGTAGCCTGCAGTCTGCAGACACCCAGCTCAGCCGGACCGGGCCTGCAGACACTCAGCTCAGCCGGACGGGGCCTGCAGACTGCAGACACTCAGCTCAGCCGGACCGGGCCTGCAGTCTGCAGACACTCAGCTCAGCCGGACGGGGCCTGCAGACTGCAGACACTCAGCTCAGCCGGACCGGGCCTGCAGTCTGCAGACACTCAGCTCAGCCGGACGGGGCCTGCAGACTGCAGACACTCAGCTCAGCCGGACCGGGCCTGCAGTCTGCAGACACTCAGCTCAGCCGGACCGGGCCTGCAGTCTGCAGACACTCAGCTCAGCCGGACCGGGCCTGCAGTCTGCAGACACTCAGCTCAGCCGGACCGGGCCTGCAGACTGCAGACACTCAGCTCAGCCGGACCGGGCCTGCAGTCTGCAGACACTCAGCTCAGCCGGACCGGGCCTGCAGTCTGCAGACACTCAGCTCAGCCGGACCGGGCCTGCAGTCTGCAGACACTCAGCTCAGCCGGACGGGGCCTGCAGTCTGCAGACACTCAGCTCAGCCGGACCGGGCCTGCAGACTGCAGACACTCAGCTCAGCCGGACCGGGCCTGCAGACACTCAGCTCACAGTAAAAATAAAAAACATCTCTTTATGGTTGACTGGGAAGGACTGACTAGCCATTAAACTGCATTATCATCACAGCATTTCAGTATCATTATTATTCAGGTTATCATTTATAAATATTCATCTACAAATTAAGAAATGCCATGTTGGAGGGGATCGATAGCATTTTCGTATTGACGACAACAGCACGACGGAGTCAAAATAAACATGTATGCTTACCTTGTCACATAGAAATATTAAATATGGATCCTATTAAGACAAATCCATTCACACGAGGCCCAATTAATATTTAGGAAAAATAAACAAATAAAAAGGCACAAACCCTGCGGCTGCGGCCATTCAATGGCATTGGCATGTGTTCTTCAAAGAGATGCCATCATGACAGACATTGGTGGGGCGGAGGTCAGAGACAGGACAACAACCTCTCCCTCAACATAATCAAGACAAAGGAGACGATTGTGGACTACAGGAAAAGGAGGACCGAGCACGCCCCAATTCACATCAACAGGGCTGTAGTGGAGCGGGTCGAGAGTTTCAAGTTCCTCGATGTCCACATCACCAACAAACTATCATGGTCCAAACACACCAAGACAGTTGTGAAGAGGGCACGACATACATTTTTTACATTTAAGTCATTTAGCAGACGCTCTTATCCAGAGCGACTTACAAATTGACAAAGCCTATTCCCCCTCAGGAGACTGAAAAGCTTTGGCATGGGTCCTGAGATCCTCAAAAGGTTCTACAGCTGCACCATCGAGAGACCGGTTGCATCACCGCCTGGTACGTCAACTTCTCAGCATCTGACCGTAAGGCCCAGAACATCACCGGGGGCACACTGCCTGCCCTCCAGGATATCTACAGCACACAGGAGACACTCAGACTGTTAAACAGCCATCACTCCACCCAGTACCCTGCCCTGAACCTTAGACACCGTTACAAGTTGACTACCGCCCAGTACCCTGCCCTGAACCTTAGTCACCGTTAAAAGTCGACTATTGCCCTGAACCTTAGACACCGTTACAAGTCGACTACCGCCCAGTACCCTGCCCTGAACCTTAGACACCGTTACAAGTTGGCTACCGCCCAGTACCCTGCCCTGAACCTTAGTCACCGTTACAAGTCGACTACCACCCTGAACCTTAGACACCGTTACAAGTCGTCTACCGCCCTGAACCTTAGACACCGTTACAAGTCGACTACCACCCAGTACCCTGCCCTGAACCTTAGTCACCGTTACAAGTCGGCTACCGCCCAGTACCCTGCCCTGAACCTTAGACACGTTACAAGTCGACTACCACCCTGAACCTTAGACACCGTTACAAGTCGGCTACCACCCAGTACCCTGCCCTGAACCTTAGACACCGTTACAAGTCGTCTACCACCCTGAACCTTAGAGACTGATGCCCTATAGTCATGGAACACTGGTCACTTTAGTAATGTTTATATACTGTTTAACCTACATCATACAGTGGCTTTCAGAAAGCATAATAATGTTTATATAGTGCTTTACCTACATCATACAGCGGCTTTCAGAAAGTATAATGTTTATATACTGCTTTACCTACATCATACAGCGGCCTTCAGAAAGTATAATAATGTTTATATACTGCTTTACCTACATCATACAGTGGCTTTCAGAAAGTATAATAATGTTTATATACTGCTTTACCTACATCATACAGTGGCCTTCAGAAAGCATAATAATGTTTATATACTGCTTTACCTACATCATACAGCGGCCTTCAGAAAGTATAATAATGTTTATATACTGCTTTACCTACATCATACAGCGGCCTTCAGAAAGTATAATAATGTTTATATACTGCTTTACCTACATCATACAGTGGCCTTCAGAAAGTATAATAATGTTTATATACTGCTTTACCTACATCATACAGCGGCTTTCAGAAAGTATTATGTTTATATACTGCTTTACCTACATCATACAGTGGCTTTCAGAAAGCATAATAATGTTTATATACTGCTTTACCTACATCATACAGCGGCCTTCAGAAAGTATTATGTTTATATAGTGCTTTACCTACATCATACAGTGGCCTTCAGAAAGTATAATAATGTTCATATACTGCTTTACCTACATCATACAGCGGCCTTCAGAAAGTATTATGTTTATATACTGCTTTACCTACATCATACAGTGGCCTTCAGAAAGCATAATAATGTTTATATACTGCTTTACCTACATCATACAGCGGCCTTCAGAAAGTATAATGTTTATATACTGCTTTACCTACATCATACAGTGGCTTTCAGAAAGTATAATAATGTTTATATACTGCTTTACCTACATCATACAGTGGCCTTCAGAAAGTATAATAATGTTTATATAGTGCTTTACCTACATCATACAGCGGCCTTCAGAAAGCATAATGTTTATATACTGCTTTACCTACATCATACAGCGGCCTTCAGAAAGCATAATAATGTTTATATACTGCTTTACCTACATCATACAGTGGCCTTCAGAAAGCATAATAATGTTTATATACTGCTTTACCTACATCATACAGCGGCTTTCAGAAAGTATAATGTTTATATACTGCTTTACCTACATCATACAGTGGCCTTCAGAAAGTATTATGTTTATATACTGCTTTACCTACATCATACAGTGGCCTTCAGAAAGCATAATAATGTTTATATACTGCTTTACCTACATCATACAGTGGCCTTCAGAAAGTATAATAATGTTTATATACTGCTTTACCTACATCATACAGCGGCCTTCAGAAAGCATTCACACCCCTTGACTTTCTCCACATTCTGTTGTGTTAGTGCCTGAATTTAACATTGATACAATTTAGATTGTTTTGGTCACTGGCCTACACACAATACCCCATAATATCAAAGTGGAATTATAATTTTCCAAATGTTTACAAATTAATTAACATTTAAAAGCTTAAATGTCTTGAGTTAATAAGTATTTAACCTCTTATGGCAAGCCTAAGTAAGTTCAGCAGTAAAAATGTGCTTAAGTCACATAAGTTGTACAGACTGTGTGCAATAATAGTGTTTAACATGACCTTATCTCTGTACCCCACACATCTGTAAGGTCCCTCAGTCGAGCAGTGAATTTCAAGTACAGATTCAACCAGAAAGACCAGGGAGGTTTTCCAATGCCTCATAAAGAAGGGCACCTATTGGTAGATGAGTAAAAATAAAAAGCAGACCTTGAATATCCCTTTGAGCATGAAGTTATTAATGACACTTTGTATGGGGTATGAATACACAGTCACTACAAAGATACAGGCGTCCTTCCTAACTCAGCTGCCAGAGAGGAAGGAAAGCGCTCAGGGATTTCACCATGAGGCCAAAGGTTAAAGTTAGAGTTTAATGGCTGTGATAGAAAACTGAGGATGGATCAACAACATTGTAGTTAATTGTAGGCCTCACAACAGGCCTACAAGCCCTCAGTCCAGCCTCTCTCAGCCTATTGCGGACAGTCTGAGCACTGATGGAGGTATTGTGCATTCCTGGTGTAACTTGGGCAGTTGTTGTTGCCATCATGTACCTGTCCCGCAGGTGTGATGTTCGGATGTACCGATCCTGTGCAGGTGTTGTTACACGTGGTCTGCCACTGCGAGGACGATCAGCTGTCCGTCCTGTCTCCCTGTAGCGCCGTCTTAGGCGTCTCACAGTACAGACATTGCAATTTATTGCCCTGGCCACATCTGCAGTCCTCATGCCTCCTTGCAGCATGCCTAAGGCACGTTCACGCAGATGAGCAGGGACCCTGGGCATCTTTCTTTTGGTGTTTTTCAGAGTCAGTAGAAAGGCCTCTTTAGTGTCCTAAGTTTTCATAACTGTGACCTTAATTGCCTACCGTCTGTAAGCTGTTAGTGTCTAAACGACCGTTCCACAACTGCATGTTGATTAATTGTTTATGGTTCATTGAACAAGCATGGGAAACAGTGTTTAAACCCTTTACAATGAAGATCTGTGAAGTTATTTGGATTTTTACGAATTATCTTTGAAAGACAGGGTCCTGAAAAGGGGACATTTCTCTTTTGCTGAGTTTATATACAGTACAGAGTTTATATAGCATTCTGATGGTGGCAAGAATTTTGTAGAATAATTTAAATTGAAAAACTCGAAGTGTTGAATCAAGTGTTGTTTTTTTTTGTTTTTTTGTCACTTAATAAACCAGGTGCCATGGAATTGGTACATCGAAAATCTCTAACCATCTATTTTGCAACCTGTATGGCACAGCTGTCAACATTTTTGTCCTCAGATGAAACTGGTATATTTTTCTATTTATGCCAGTTCCTTTCAGCCAATTAGTATCTTTAATATGGCAGGTAAACAAGTTCCCTACCTTCTCCCTTTTCCACCTGCCTCCTCTGTTTGTGGTAACGCTGCAATCAGTTGGTTGTTAGTGTCGATTGAGCAGACGTTACATATATTTCCGATAGCTGCATATGTGACATAACTCCACCGTTTCTATTCATTATATCATTAATAAAAAATTAAAAAATGTTTCCGTAAAGAATGTTTTTTAACTTGTTAGGGCTAGGGGGCAGTATTGACACGGCCGGATAAAAAACGTACCCGATTTAATCTGGTTACTACTCCTGCCCAATAACTAGAATATGCATATAATTATTGGCTTTGGATAGAAAACACCCTAAAGTTTCTAAAACTGTTTGAATGGTGTCTGTGAGTATAACAGAACTCATTTGGCAGGCAAAAACCTGAGAAGGTTTCATGCAGGAAGTGGCCTGTCTGACAAGGTGTTGTTGTTCTTGCTTCTGTTTATTGAAGAGTCAGGATCTTAGCTGTAACGTGACACTTCCTACGGCTCCAATAGGCTCTCAGAGCCCGGGAAAAACCTGAACGATGACGAGGCAGCCTCTGGCTGAAACACATTATCGCCTTTGCCAAGTGGCCCATCAGAGGACAAAGGGCTTAGGCTCGTGCCCGAGTCGACCCAGTGATATATTTTCTTTCGGCTGTTTACCTAATTGCAGATTCCCGGTCGGAATATTATCGCTTTTTTACGAGAAAAATGGCATAAAAATTGATTTTAAACAGCGGTTGACATGCTTCGAAGTACGGTAATGAAATATTTAGAAATCTTTTGTCACGAAATGCGCCGTGCGCCCGACCGTTATTTACCATTGGGATAGTGTCTAGAACGCACGAACAAAACGCCGCTGTTGGAACATAACTATGGATTATTTTGGACCAAACCTACATTTGTTATTGAAGTAGAAGTCCTGGGAGTGCATTCTGACGAAGAACAGGAAAGGTAATCAAACTTTTCTAATAGTAAATCTGACTTTGGTGAAGGCTAAACTTGGTGGGTGTCTAAATAGCTAGCCCTGTGATGCAGGGCTATCTACTTAGAATATTGCAAAATGTGCTTTCACCGAAAAGCTATTTTAAAATCGGACATATCAAGTGCATAGAGGAGTAATGTATCTATAATTCTTAAAATAATTGTTCTGCTTTTTGTGAACGTTTATCGTGAGTAAATTCGCCGGAAGTTTGCGGGGGGTATGCTAGTTCTGAACGTCACATGCTAATGTCAAAAGCTGGTTTTTGATATAAATATGAACTTGATTGAACAAAACATGCATGTATTGTATAACATAATGTCCTAGGTGTGTCATCTGATGAAGATCATTAAAGGTTAGTGCTGCATTTAGCTGTCTTCTGGGTTTTTGTGACATTATATGCTAGCTTGAAAAATGGGTGTCTGATTATTTCTGGCTGGGTACTCTGCTGACATAATCTAATGTTTTGCTTTCGTTGTAAAGCCTTTTTGAAATCGGACAGTGTGGTTAGATTAACGAGAGTCTTGTCTTTAAATAGCTGTAAAATAGTCATATGTTTGAGAAATTGAAGTAATAGCATTTCAATGGTATTTGAAAATCGCGCCACAGGATTCAACTGGCTGTTACGTAGGTGGGACGAATTTGTCCCGCCGGTCCTAGAGAGGTTCAATTCTAATCAGTATATTTGAGTTTAACCATAATATTGGTTGTATCGCAATAACATCTGCTAACCATGGGACCAATAACATCTGCTAACCATGTGTATGGACCAATAACATCTGCTAACCATGTGACCAATAACATCTGCTAACCATGTGACCAATAACACCTGCTAACCATGGGACCAATAACACCTGCTAACCATGGGACCAATAACACCTGCTAACCATGGTACCAATAACACCTGCTAACCATGGGACCAATAACACCTGCTAACCATGGGACCAATAACACCTGCTAACCATGGGACCAATAACACCTGCTAACCATGTGACCAATAACACCTGCTAACCATGGGACCAATAACACCTGCTAACCATGGGACCAATAACACCTGCTAACCATGGGACCAATAACACCTGCTAACCATGGGACCAATAACATCTGCTAACCATGGGACCAATAACACCTGCTAACCATGGGACCAATAACATCTGCTAACCATGGGACCAATAACACCTGCTAACCATGGGACCAATAACATCTGCTAACCATGGGACCAATAACATGTGATCTTTTCTGAAGGATAAAACTGAAATTGTAACGAGCTTTGTACGGCTTGTTGAAGAAAGGGTGATACTTTAAACACATTGTCAATTAGTCGGAAATTAGAAGTTGTAATCTGAAATAAAGGCAAAAAGGTCATTTTTGAACAACATGATTAAAAAATGAGTTGTCTGGAATAGGAAGCACCATTAGTAAGTGATAGGACCAGAGATTTAATCAATGTGATTTTTCCATAAATAGACAAGTATTTACCTCTCCATGGTTGCAGAACCTTATCTATTTTGCTAACTTTCTATTAAAATTAATTGTGGTAAGTTCATTTATATTTTTTGAGTTGTGAATACCAAGTATGTCTACTTCACCATCCACCCATTTTATTGGTAAACTACAAGGTAGTGTAAACACTGTGTCTTTTAACAATCCAATGCATAATATGGTACACTTGTCATAATTAGGTTTTAGTCCAGAGAGGCTTAAAGAGTGATGAAGCTCTTCAATGAGACTGCAGGGATCCAGATTGCGGACTAAAGAAAACTTTAGTCATCGGCATACAGAGACTTTTTTTATCCCCTGGTTTCTAACCCCTTGATGTTCATGTTGGATCTAATTTTAATAGCCAATATTTCAATGGCCATAATAAATAGATATGGAGACAACAGACAGCCTTGTTTTACTCCTCTTAAAAGCTCAATACTTTCTAAGAAGTAACCATTATTTAAACCTGAGTCTAAGTCCTTTTTTGTGGCACCTGAACACACGACTGAACAGTATTCCAGGTGTGACAAAACTAGGGCCTGTAGGACCTGCCTTGTTGATAGTGCTGTTAAGGCAGAGCAGCGCTTTATTATAGACAGACTTCTCCCCATCTTAGCTACTGTTGTATCAATATGTTTTGACCATGACAGTTTACAATCCAGGGTTACTCCAAGCAGTTAAGTCATCTCAACTTGCTCAATTTACACATTATTCATTACAAGTTTAAGTTGAGGTTTAGGGTTTAGTGAACGTTTTGTCCCAAATACAATGCTTTTAGTTTTAGAAATATTTAGGACAAAGTTATTCCTTGCCACCCACTCTGAAACTAACTGCAGCTCTTTGTTAAGTGTTGCAGTCATTTCAGTCGCTGTAGTAGCTGGCTGTACTCAAAGTCAGTGGCATGTTGTTAGTAAAGATTGAAAAAAGAAGTGGGCCTAGACAGCTGCCCTGAGGAATTCCTGATTCTACCTGGATTATGTTGGAGAGGCTTCCATTAAAGAACACCCTCTGTGTTCTGTTAAACAGGTAACTCTTTATCCACAATATAGCAGGGGGTGTAAAGTCATAACACATTTGGTCCTGTTTCATTAGTAATGAAATCATAATTTGTTGACTACCTGAAAGTCTACAGTTGTTATAGGAGTAATTAAAACATGCTAATAATACTGGATCTTTGAGTAAATCAAAAAGGTCATAAATCTGTACTGGTACTGTACTGTACTATATCTGTACTGGTACTGTACTATATCTGTACTGGTACTGTACTATATCTGTACTGGTACTGTACTGTATCTGTACTGGTACTATATCTGTACTATATCTGTACTGGTACTGTACTATATCTGTACTATATCTGTACTATAGCTGTACTGGTATACCATCAAGCGCTGGTGTTTTTCCAGACTGAAAATATTTAATTTCCTCAAAAAGTTCCTCCTCTAAGTTGGCCTTCACACAGGTCTTTCTTTAAATGTGTTAAAAACTACATTGTTATTAGGAAATAAATCCTTACAGTTATCATTCAGTGGAAATGGAGGAGACTGAAAAGAAAACATGCTTAAAATATTTTGCTTCCTCTTTAAAAATATTGTTTTGTATTGTTAGTTATACTGCACTGTTGGAGCTAGATACATAAGCATATCGCTAAACCTGCGATAACATCTGCAAAATATGTTTACGAGACCAATAACATTTGATTTGACTCTGTTGTGCCCTCCAGGAAGCAAGGTTTAGTTGATAGGTAATGACACATTCCAGGAATGTTCTGCAACCCTCACAATGCAGCCTGTTACTGAGGCCCAGTAGAGAGCTCCATATAGGCCTTTTGTCCCACTGAATCCCTCAAGTACACACTCCTCTCTGTCTCAGTCTTTCCCTCCGTCTCTCACTCTTCCCCCACCGTCCTCTCTGTTCCACTCCTCTCCCACCATCCTCTGGCCGTCCTCTCTGTTCCTCTCCTCTCCCACCATCCTCTCTGTTCCTCTCCTCTCCCACCATCCTCTGGCCGTGCTGTCTGACCTCTCCTCCCCCACCGTCCTCTCTGTTCCTCTCCTCTCCCACCATCCTCTGGCCGTCCTCTCTGGCCTCTCCTCCCCCACCGTCCTCTCTGGCCGTCCTCTGACCTCTCCTCCCCCACCGTCCTCTCTGGCCGTGCTGTCTGACCTCTCCTCCCCCACCGTCCTCCCCCACCGTCCTCTGGCCTCTCCTCCCCCACCGTCCTCTCTGTTCCTCTCCTCTCCCACCATCCTCTGGCCGTCCTCTCTGGCCTCTCCTCCCCCACCGTCCTCCCCCACCGTCCTCTGGCCTCTCCTCCCCCACCGTCCTCTCTGGCCTCTCCTCCCCCAACGTCCTCTCTGGCCTCTCATCCCCCACCGTCCTCTCTGGCCTCTCCTCCCCCACCGGCCTCTCCTCCCCCACCGGCCTCTCCTCCCCCACCTTCCTCTC
Organism: Salmo trutta; assembly: GCF_901001165.1. Taxonomy (NCBI): domain Eukaryota; kingdom Metazoa; phylum Chordata; class Actinopteri; order Salmoniformes; family Salmonidae; genus Salmo; species Salmo trutta. The sequence continues at coordinate 618,570 of NC_042976.1, forward strand.
TGGCCTCTCCTCCCCCACCGTCCTCTCTGGCCTCTCCTACCCCACCGTCCTCCTTGGCCTCTCCTCTCTAACCTCTCCTCCCCCACCGTCCTCTCTAACCTCTCCTCCCCCACCGTCCTCTCTAACCTCTCCTCCCCCACCGTCCTCTCTAACCTCTCCTCCCCCACCGTCCTCTCTAACCTCTCCTCCCCCACCGTCCTCTCTAACCTCTCCTCCCCCACCGCCCTCCCCCACCGTCCTCTGGCCTCTCCTCCCTCACCGTCCTCTCTGGCCTCTCCTCTCTGACCTCTCCTCCCCCACCGTCCTCTCTGGCCGTCCTCTCTGGCATCTCCTCCCCCACCGTCCTCTCTGGCCTCTCCTCCCTGACCTCTCCTCCCCCACCGTCCTCTCCAACCTCCCTTCCCCCACAGTGCTGTCTGACCTCTCCTCTCCTACTGCTCATCTGAAGGTCAATCCGGTGTAATTGCTCCAAATGGGTTTGATGAGTGATCCATGCATTACATTACCCCTGCTGTCCAGACGCGGTAATTACATTACCCCGGCTGTCCAGACCAGACGAGAGGCAGACGCGGTAATTACATTACCCCGGCTGTCCAGACCAGACGAGAGGCAGACGTGGTAATTACGTCTCTCTGTAGGGTGTCCAGACCAGACAAGAGGCAGACGTGGTAATTACATTACCCCTGCTGTCCAGACGTGGTAATTACATTACCCTGGCTGACCAGACCAGACGAGAGGCAGACGCGGTAATTACATTACCCCTGCTGTCCAGACGCGGTAATTACATTACCCCTGCTGTCCAGACGCGGTAATTACATTACCCTGGCTGTCCAGACCAGACGAGAGGCAGACGCGGTAATTACATTACCCCTGCTGTCCAGACGCTGTAATTACATTACCCCTGCTGTCCAGACGCGGTAATTACATTACCCTGGCTGTCCAGACCAGACGAGAGGCAGACGTGGTAATTACGTCTCTCTGTAGGGTGTCCAGACGTGGTAATTACGTCTCTCTGTAGGGTGTCCACGCATTCTGTCCAGAGTCGGTGTAAACGTGCTTTGGTGATTAAATTTCACTTTATGTTATAAATATATTTTACCAAGACAAATATGATTCTTCGTGTTGTGAATCGATTTCAAGTTTTCATAACAATCGGACATCGGTATTTTTGGACACCGATTTGGCCGATTATTATTATAAAACATTTTTTACAGTCTCTTTATTTAACTAGTCAAGTCAGCTAAGAACAAGGGCCTACCCCATCCAAACCCTAACGATGCTGGGCCAAATGTGCACCGCCCTATGGGACTCCCAATCACGGCCGGTTGTGATACAGCTTGGAATCGAACCAGGGTCTGTAGTGACGCCTCTAGCACTGAGATGCAGTGCCTTAGACCACTGCACCACTCGGGATCCCCCAAAATGTATTATGATTGCGCCAAACAGCGCAGGCAAATATTAATGGGGCCTGTTCGGCAATTTCCTGTAATCCACTATCAGCTCCTCTGTCTTGCTCACATTGAGGGAGAGGTTGTTGTCCTGGCACCACACAGCCAGGTCTCATCATTGTCAGTGATCAGGCCTACCACTGTCATGTCATCAACAAACTTAATGATGGTGTTGGAGTAGTGTTAGGCCGTGCAGTCGTGGGTGAACTACGAGTACAGGAGGGGACTAAGTACACACCCCTGAGGTGCCCCCGTGTTGAGGATCAGCGTGGCAGATGTGTTGTTACCTACCCTCACCACCTGGGGGCGGCTCGTCAGGAAGTCCAGGATCCAGTTGCAGAGGGAGGTGTTTAGTCCCAGGATCCTTAGCTTAGTGATGAGCTTTGAGGGCACTATGGTGTTGAACGCTGAGCTGTAGTCAATGAACAGCATTCTCACATAGGTGTTCCTTTTGTCCAAGTGGGAAAGGGCAGTGTGGAGTGCGATTGAGATTGCGTCATCTGTGGATCTGTTGGGGCGGTTTGCGAAATGGAGTGGGTCTAGGATATACAGGATGATGGTGTTGACGTGAGCCATGACCAGCCTTTCAAAGCACTTCATGGCTACCGACGTGAGTGCTACGGGGCGGAAATCATTTAAGCAGGTTACCTTCGCTACCAGGGACTATGGAGGTCTGCTTGAAACATGTAGCTATTATAGACTTGGTCAGGGAGAGGTTGAAAATGTCAGTGGAGACACTTGACAGTTGGTCCGCGCATGCTTTGAGTACACGTCCTGGTAATCTGTCTGGCCCTGCGGCTTTGTGAATGTTGACCTGTTTAAAGGCTATGGAGAGCATGATCACAGAATCATCCAGAACAGCTGGTGCTCTAATGCATGCTTCAGTGTTGCTTGCCTCAAAGCAAGCGTAAAAAGGCATCCAGCTTGCAACTGGGTTTGCCTTTGTAGTCCGTAATAATTTTCAAGCCCTGCCACATCCTACGAGCGTCAGAGCTGGTTGCGGGATTTCTTATAAGCGTTCAACTCCTTGAAAGCGGCAGCCTTTAGCTCAATGCGGATGTTGCCTGTAATCCATGGCTTCTTGTTGGGATATGTACGTACGGTCACTATGGGGACAACCTCGTCGATGCACTTATTGATGAAGCCATTGGATGAATCCCGGAACATATTCCAGTCTATGCTAGCAAAACAGTCCTGTAGCATCCCAAAGCCACTCCTGCATTGTCTTGACTGTGTGAACCTTCACACCAGTCTGAGGTCCTGAGCAGGTTATCATCAAGGCTCTCTGTACTTTGTGTCGTTCATCTTTCCTGCAAATCTCCCAGTCCCTGGAAAAACATCCCCACAGCAAAATGCTCACACCACCATGCTTCACCGTAGGGTGGTTGCCAGGTTTCCTCTAGATGTGACGCTTGGCAATCAGACCAGAGAATCTTGTTTCTCAAGGTCAGTGTCTTTAGGTGCCTTTTGGCAAACTCCAAGCGGGCTGTCTTGTGCCTTTTACTAAGGAGTGGCTTTCGTCTGGCCACTAGCATAAAGACCTGATTTATGGAGTGCTGCAGAGATGGGAGAACCTTGCAGAAGGACAACCATCTCCACAGAGGAACTCTGGAGCTCTGTCAGAGTGAGGGTTGGGTTCTTGGTCACCTCCCTGACCAAGGCCCTGCTTCCCCAACTGTTCAATTTGGCCGGGCGGCCAGCTCTAGGATGTCTTGTTGGTTCCAAACTTCTTCCAATTAAGAATGATAGAGGCCACTGTGTTCTTGAGGACCCTCAATGCTGCAGAAATGTTTTGGTACCCTTCCCCAGATCTGACCTCATGGCTTGGATTTTGCTCTGACATGCACTGTCAACTGTCCAACCTTACATAGACTGGTGTGTGCCTTTCCAAATCATGTCCAATCAATTTAATTTACCACAGGCCAATCAAGTTGTAGAAACATCTCAAGGATGATCAATGGAAACAGGAGGCACCTGAGCTCAATTTAGAGTCTCAGAGCAAAGGGTCTGAATACTTATGTAAATAAGGTTTGTTTATTATTTTTAATAAATTGTCCCCAAAAAAATCTAAAAATCTGTTTTCGCTTTGTCATTATGGGGTATTGTGTGTGTATTGCTGAGAATAAAAAAAAGAATAAATCAATTTCAGAATAAGGCAGTAACGTACCAGAATGAGGAAAATACTTTCCGAAGGCAGTATCGTGATAATATCGTGTTGCCTGGCAATTCCCAGTACATTGTCAATACATAGACTAGTATTATAATGAGATACCAGAACACTGATAGAAAAACACAGTTGAGAAGTAGCCTAGTTTAACATGAGGACAAGTAGAACGTCATGCACATAGAGAAATATGATGCTGTTGACTCAAGCAGAATCAAATAAAACAGACATTTTTCTGTACATCTGGTTCCCACACTGCAATCCTTAATAATGAACTAGAGAGAGGCTGGATCAGGAAGTTGAAGAGTAAAAGACTGGAGGTCCTTCCTGTAACACTCAGCCCCACCTTCATTCTATATCTATCTATCTATATATCTATCTATCTATCTACACACATACATACACACTATATCTGATATCTCCAGGAGTAGTAAGTATAATTGTGCTGTCTTTATGCTAGCTAGGCCCATCTACTTAATGTCTTGCCTGTATTCCCAGCAGCCTAGTTGGTGTGTGAACTGCTTCCTGTATTCCCAGTAGCCTAGTTGGTGTGTGAACTGCTTCCTGTCTTCCCAGTAGCCTCGTTGGTGTGTGAACTGCTTCCTGTCTTCCCAGCAGCCTAGTTGGTGTGTGAACTGCTTCCTGTCTTCCCAGTAGCCTAGTTGGTGTGTGAACTGCTTCCTGTCTTCCCAGTAGCCTAGTTGGTGTGTGAACTGCTTCCTGTCTTCCCAGTAGCCTAGTTGGTGTGTGAACTGCTTCCTGTCTTCCCAGTAGCCTAGTTGGTGTGTGAACTGCTTCCTGTCTTCCCAGTAGCCTAGTTGGTGTGTGAACTGCTTCCTGTCTTCCCAGTAGCCTAGTTGGTGTGTGAACTGCTTCCTGTCTTCCCAGTAGCCTAGTTGGTGTGTGAACTGCTTCCTGTCTTCCCAGTAGCCTAGTTGGTGTGTGAACTGCTTCCTGTCTTCCCAGTAGCCTAGTTGGTGTGTGAACTGCTTCCTGTCTTCCCAGTAGCCTAGTTGGTGTGTGAACTGCTTTCTGTATTCCCAGCAGCCTAGTTGGTGTGTGAACTGCTTCCTGTCTTCCCAGCAGCCTAGTTGGTGTGTGAACTGCTGACTGATCATAACTTGCTGATAGTTGTTGACAACCAATAAAGTGGCAAGTCCATTTGTGACTTGTTTTGTTAATCAGTGGCTGTATTGGAGGTGGGAGTGGTTTCACCTCTCGTAGGCAACAGCAATTAGCACAGAGAGGTGTGCTCTCCACCAATTAGCACAGAGAGGTGTGCTCTCCACCAATTAGCACAGAGAGGTGTGCTCTCCACCAATTAGCACAGAGAGGTGTGCTCTCTACCTATTAGCTTTAGTACTTAATTCTCCCCTTGTTTCTCAGCAGCAGCTGTAAGCGGCAGTTTTGTCTCAAAACTTAGACCGTCACCGAAACAAAGGTGGGTCTGCAGAGTTGTTCAAGGAAGGAAAGACAGGATGCCTCCACACCACTCTCTCACTTGAGAATCTTACCTAGTTATTTTCAGATGATCTAATTTTGCTATTTTTTTGTAGCTTTGTCAACTAAGCTACAGAGGGTAGTGTGTATGGTCCAGTACATCACTGGGGCCAAGCTTTCTGACATCCAGGATCTATAAACCAGGCGGTGTCAGAGGAAGGGCCCTATAAAACAGACTCCAGCCACCCTAGTCATAGACTGTTCTCTCTGCTACCACACGGCAAGAGGTACCGGAGCACCAAGTCTAGGTCCAAAACGCTCCTAAACAGCTTCTACCCCTAAGCCATAAGACTGCAGAACAATTAATCAAATGGCCACCGGACTACTTACTTTGACACCCCCCCCCCCCCTCTTTTACACTGCTGCTACTCGCTGTTTATTATCAATGCATCGTCACTTCACCCCTACCTACACTACTGTGTCACTTACAAATGTCCTTGTTTTTTTAAAGAAAAACACATTTTCCTGTCCATTAAAATAACATAAAATTGATCAGAATTACAGTGTAGACATTGTTAATGTTGTAAATGACTATTGTAGCTGGAAACGGCTGATTTTTAATGGAACAGAGGCCCATTATCAGCAACCATCTCTCCTGTGTTCCAATGGCACGTTATGTTAGCCTTTTAAAAACGAGACTTGGATTAGCTAATTGATCAGTAGAAAACTCTTTTGCAGTTATGTTAGCACAGCTGAAAAATGTTGTTCTGATTAAAAAAGCAATATAACTGGCCATCTTTAGACTAGTTGAGTATCTGCACCACATATTCTCACTACCGGTGTCCCCCAGGGCTCAGTTCTAGGCCCTCTCCTCTTCTTTCTATACACCAAGTCACTTGGCTCAGTCATATCCTCACATGGTCTCTGCGTGCCTGACAGATATTGCAACTCGGCCCACCACCTCAAGACTGAGATGCTCATCCTCTCGGGAAGGCCTGTCCGCGCAAAGGACTCTCCATCACGGTTGACAACTAGTGTTGATCTCTGCAAACATCAAAGCAGTTATTCGCTACTGCAGGTTCTTGCTCTACAACATCCGTAGAGTACGACCCTACCTCACACAGGAAAGACGCATGTCCTAATCCAGAAACTTCTCCTCTTCCTTCTGGACTACTGCAACTCGCTGTTGGAGGGCTCACGGCTTGTGCCATTAAAACCCCTGCAACTTAACCACAACGCTGCAGCACGCCAGGTTTTCAACCTTCCCAAGTTCTCCCAGGTCACCCCGCTCCTCCACACACTCCACTGGCTTCCAGCTGAAGCTCGCATCCACTACAAGATCATGGTGCTTACCTACGGAACAGCAAGAGGACCTGTCCCTCCCTACCTTCAGGCTCTCTACAGAACAGCAAGAGGACCTGTCCCTCCCTACCTTCAGGCTCTCTACAGAACAGCAAGAGGACCTGTCCCTCCCTACCTTCAGGCTCTCTACAGAACAGCAAGAGGACCTGTCCCTCCCTACAGAACAGCAAGAGGACCCGTCCCTCTCTACAGAACAGCAAGAGGACCTGTCCCTCCCTACAGAACAGCAAGAGGACCTGTCCCTCTCTACAGAACAGCAAGAGGACCCGTCCCTCTCTACAGAACAGCAAGAGGGACCCGTCCCTCTCTACAGAACAGCAAGAGGGACCCGTCCCTCTCTACAGAACAGCAAGAGGACCCGTCCCTCTCTACAGAACAGCAAGAGGACCTGTCCCTCTCTACAGAACAGCAAGAGGACCTGTCCCTCTCTACAGAACAGCAAGAGGACCTGTCCCTCCCTACCTTCAGGCTCTCTACAGAACAGCAAGAGGACCTGTCCCTCCCTCCCTTCAGGCTCCCTACAGAACAGCAAGAGGACCTGTCCCTCCCTACAGAACAGCAAGAGGACCTGTCCCTCTCTACAGAACAGCAAGAGGACCTGTCCCTCCCTATAGAACAGCAAGAGGACCTGTCCCTCTCTACAGAACAGCAAGAGGACCTGTCCCTCCCTACCTTCAGGCTCTCTACAGAACAGCAAGAGGACCTGTCCCTCCCTACCTTCAGGCTCTCTACAGAACAGCAAGAGGACCTGTCCCTCCCTACCTTCAGGCTCTCTACAGAACAGCAAGAGGACCTGTCCCTCCCTACCTTCAGGCTCCCTACAGAACAGCAAGAGGACCTGTCCCTCCCTCCCTTCAGGCTCCCTACAGAACAGCAAGAGGACCTGTCCCTCCCTACCTTCAGGCTCTCTACAGAACAGCAAGAGGACCTGTCCCTCTCTACCTTCAGGCTCTCTACAGAACAGCAAGAGGACCTGTCCCTCTCTACCTTCAGGCTCTCTACAGAACAGCAAGAGGACCTGTCCCTCCCTACAGAACAGCAAGAGGACCCGTCCCTCTCTACAGAACAGCAAGAGGACCTGTCCCTCCCTACAGAACAGCAAGAGGACCTGTCCCTCCCTACAGAACAGCAAGAGGACCCCGTCCCTCTCTACAGAACAGCAAGAGGACCCGTCCCTCTCTACAGAACAGCAAGAGGCCCTGTCCCTCCCTATAGAACAGCAAGAGGACCTGTCCCTCCCTACCTTCAGGCTCTCTACAGAACAGCAAGAGGACCTGTCCCTCCCTACCTTCAGGCTCCCTACAGAACAGCAAGAGGACCTGTCCCTCCCTCCCTTCAGGCTCCCTACAGAACAGCAAGAGGACCTGTCCCTCCCTACAGAACAGCAAGAGGACCTGTCCCTCCCTCCCTACCTTCAGGCTCTCTACAGAACAGCAAGAGGACCTGTCCCTCCCTACCTTCAGGCTCTCTACAGAACAGCAAGAGGACCTGTCCCTCCCTCCCTTCAGGCTCCCTACAGAACAGCAAGAGGACCTGTCCCTCCCTACAGAACAGCAAGAGGACCTGTCCCTCCCTCCCTTCAGGCTCTCTACAGAACAGCAAGAGGACCTATCCCTCTCTACAGAACAGCAAGAGGACCTGTCCCTCCCTACCTTCAGGCTCTCTACAGAACAGCAAGAGGACCTGTCCCTCTCTACCTTCAGGCTCTCTACAGAACAGCAAGAGGACCTGTCCCTCTCTACCTTCAGGCTCTCTACAGAACAGCAAGAGGACCTGTCCCTCCCTATCTTCAGGCTAGGAGCTGTAATGTAGACTACACGTGTCCTGGTGGGGAGGAGCTGTAATGTAGACTACACGTGTCCTGGTGGGGATGAGCTGTAATGTAGACTACACGTGTCCTGGTGGGGAGGAGCTGTAATGTAGACTACACGTGTCCTGGTGGGGATGAGCTGTAATGTAGACTACACGTGTCCTGGTGGGGAGGAGCTGTAATGTAGACTACACGTGTCCTGGGGAGGAGCTGTAATGTAGACTACACGTGTCCCGGTGGGGAGGAGCTGTAATGTAGACTACACGTGTCCCGGTGGAGCTGTAATGTAGACTACACGTGTCCTGGGGAGGAGCTGTAATGTAGACTACACGTGTCCTGGTGAGGAGGAGCTGTAATGTAGACTACACGTGTCCTGGTGAGGAGGAGCTGTAATGTAGACTACACGTGTCCTGGTGGGGAGGAGCTGTAATGTAGACTGCACGTGTCCCGGTGGGGAGGAGCTGTAATGTAGACTGCACGTGTCCCGGTGGGGAGGAGCTGTAATGTAGACTGCACGTGTCCCGGTGGGGAGGAGCTGTAATGTAGACTGCACGTGTCCCGGTGGGGAGGAGCTGTAATGTAGACTACACGTGTCCCGGTGGAGCTGTAATGTAGACTACACGTGTCCCAGTAAGGAGGAGCTGTAATGTAGACTACACGTGTCCTGGTGAGGAGGAGCTGTAATGTAGACCACACGTGTCCTGGTGGGGAGGAGCTGTAATGTAGACTGCACGTGTCCCAGTGGGGAGGAGCTGTAATGTAGACTGCACGTGTCCCGGTGGGGAGGAGCTGTAATGTAGACTGCACGTGTCCCGGTGGGGAGGAGCTGTAATGTAGACTGCACGTGTCCCGGTGGGGAGGAGCTGTAATGTAGACTACACGTGTCCCGGTGGAGCTGTAATGTAGACTACACGTGTCCCAGTAAGGAGGAGCTGTAATGTAGACTACACGTGTCCTGGTGAGGAGGAGCTGTAATGTAGACCACACGTGTCCTGGTGGGGAGGAGCTGTAATGTAGACTACACGTGTCCTGGTGGGGAGGAGCTGTAATGTAGACTACACGTGTCCTGGTGGGGAGGAGCTGTAATGTAGACTACACGTGTCCCGGTGGGGAGGAGCTGTAATGTAGACTACACGTGTCCTGGGGAGGAGCTGTAATGTAGACTACACGTGTCCCAGTGGGGAGGAGCTGTAATGTAGACTACACGTGTCCCGGTGGGGAGGAGCTGTAATGTAGACTACACGTGTCCCGGTGGGGAGGAGCTGTAATGTAGACGGCACGTGTCCCGGTGGGGTGGAGCTGTAATGTAGACTACACGTCTCCCGGTGGGGAGGAGCTGTAATGTAGACTACACGTGTCCTGGTGGGGAGGAGCTGTAATGTAGACTACACGTGTCCTGGTGGAGCTGTAATGTAGACTACACGTGTCCTGGTGGAGCTGTAATGTAGACTGCACATGTCCTGGTGGAGCTGTAATGTAGACTGCACATGTCCTGGTGGAGCTGTAATGTAGACTACACGTGTCCTGGTGGAGCTGTAATGTAGACTACACGTGTCCTGGTGGAGCTGTAATGTAGACTACACGTGTCCCGGTGGGGAGGAGCTGTAATGTAGACTACACGTGTCCCGGTGGGGAGGAGCTGTAATGTAGACTACACGTGTCCCGGTGGGGAGGAGCTGTAATGTAGACGGCACGTGTCCCGGTGGGGTGGAGCTGTAATGTAGACTACACGTCTCCCGGTGGGGAGGAGCTGTAATGTAGACTACACGTGTCCTGGTGGGGAGGAGCTGTAATGTAGACTACACGTGTCCTGGTGGAGCTGTAATGTAGACTACACGTGTCCTGGTGGAGCTGTAATGTAGACTGCACATGTCCTGGTGGAGCTGTAATGTAGACTGCACATGTCCTGGTGGAGCTGTAATGTAGACTACACGTGTCCTGGTGGAGCTGTAATGTAGACTACACGTGTCCTGGTGGAGCTGTAATGTAGACTACACGTGTCCTGGTGGAGCTGTAATGTAGACTACACGTGTCCTGGTGGAGCTGTAATGTAGACTACACGTGTCCTGGTGGAGCTGTAATGTAGACTGCACGTGTCCTGGTGGAGCTGTAATGTTGACTGCACGTGTCCTGGTGGGGAGGAGCTGTAATGTAGACTACACGTGTCCTGGTGGGGAGGAGCTGTAATGTAGACTACACGTGTCCCGGTGGGGAGGAGCTGTAATGTAGACTACACGTGTCCCGGTGGGGAGGAGCTGTAATGTAGACTACACGTGTCCTGGTGGGGAGGAGCTGTAATGTAGACTACACGTGTCCTGGTGGGGAGGAGCTGTAATGTAGACTACACGTGTCCCGGTGGGGAGGAGCTGTAATGTAGACTACACGTGTCCTGGTGGGGAGGAGCTGTAATGTAGACTACACGTGTCCTGGGGAGGAGCTGTAATGTAGACTACACGTGTCCTGGTGGGGAGGAGCTGTAATGTAGACTACACGTGTCCTGGGGAGGAGCTGTAATGTAGACTACACGTGTCCTGGTGGGGAGGAGCTGTAATGTAGACTACACGTGTCCTGGGGAGGAGCTGTAATGTAGACTACACGTGTCCTGGTGGGGAGGAGCTGTAATGTAGACTACACGTGTCCTGGGGAGGAGCTGTAATGTAGACTACACGTGTCCCGGTGGGGAGGAGCTGTAATGTAGACTACACGTGTCCTGGTGGAGCTGTAATGTAGACTACACGTGTCCTGGGGAGGAGCTGTAATGTAGACTACACGTGTCCTGGTGGGGAGGAGCTGTAATGTAGACTACACGTGTCCTGGTGAGCTGTAATGTAGACTACACGTGTCCTGGTGAGCTGTAATGTAGACTACACGTGTCCTGGTGGAGCTGTAAAGTAGACTACACGTGTCCCGGTGGGGAGGAGCTGTAATGTAGACTACACGTGTCCCGGTGGGGAGGAGCTGTAATGTAGACTACACGTGTCCCGGTGGGGAGGAGCTGTAATGTAGACTACACGTGTCCTGGTGGAGCTGTAATGTAGACTACACGTGTCCTGGTGGAGCTGTAATGTAGACTGCACGTGTCCTGGTGGAGCTGTAATGTAGACTACACGTGTCCTGGTGGAGCTGTAATGTAGACTACACGTTTCCTGGTGGAGCTGTAATGTAGACTACACGTGTCCTGGTGGAGCTGTAATGTAGACTACACGTGTCCTGGTGGAGCTGTAATGTAGACTACACGTGTCCTGGTGGAGCTGTAATGTAGACTACACATGTCCTGGTGGAGCTGTAATGTAGACTGCACGTGTCCTGGTGGGGAGGAGCTGTAATGTAGACTACACGTGTCCTGGTGGGGAGGAGCTGTAATGTAGACTACACGTGTCCTGGTGGGGAGGAGCTGTAATGTAGACTACACGTGTCCTGGTGGGGAGGAGCTGTAATGTAGACTACACGTGTCCCGGTGGGGAGGAGCTGTAATGTAGACTACACGTGTCCTGGTGGGGAGGAGCTGTAATGTAGACTACACGTGTCCCGGTGGGGAGGAGCTGTAATGTAGACTACACGTGTCCCGGTGGGGAGGAGCTGTAATGTAGACTACACGTGTCCTGGTGGGGAGGAGCTGTAATGTAGACTACACGTGTCCTGGGGAGGAGCTGTAATGTAGACTACACGTGTCCTGGTGGGGAGGAGCTGTAATGTAGACTACACGTGTCCCGGTGGGGAGGAGCTGTAATGTAGACTACACGTGTCCTGGTGGAGCTGTAATGTAGACTACACGTGTCCTGGTGGAGCTGTAATGTAGACTACACGTGTCCTGGTGGAGCTGTAATGTAGACTACACGTGTCCTGGTGGAGCTGTAATGTAGACTACACGTGTCCTGGTGGAGCTGTAATGTAGACTACACGTGTCCTGGTGGAGCTGTAATGTAGACTACACGTGTCCTGGTGGAGCTGTAATGTAGACTACACGTGTCCTGGTGGGGAGGAGCTGTAATGTAGACTACACGTGTCCTGGTGGGGAGGAGCTGTAATGTAGACTACACGTGTCCCGGTGGGGAGGAGCTGTAATGTAGACTACACGTGTCCTGGTGGGGAGGAGCTGTAATGTAGACTACACGTGTCCTGGTGGGGAGGAGCTGTAATGTAGACTACACGTGTCCTGGTGGGGAGGAGCTGTAATGTAGACTACACGTGTCCTGGGGAGGAGCTGTAATGTAGACTACACGTGTCCTGGTGGGGAGGAGCTGTAATGTAGACTACACGTGTCCTGGGGAGGAGCTGTAATGTAGACTACACGTGTCCTGGTGGGGAGGAGCTGTAATGTAGACTACACGTGTCCTGGGTAGGAGCTGTAATGTAGACTACACGTGTCCCGGTGGGGAGGAGCTGTAATGTAGACTACACGTGTCCTGGTGGAGCTGTAATGTAGACTACACGTGTCCTGGGGAGGAGCTGTAATGTAGACTACACGTGTCCTGGTGGGGAGGAGCTGTAATGTAGACTACACGTGTCCTGGTGAGCTGTAATGTAGACTACACGTGTCCTGGTGAGCTGTAATGTAGACTACACGTGTCCTGGTGGAGCTGTAAAGTAGACTACACGTGTCCCGGTGGGGAGGAGCTGTAATGTAGACTACACGTGTCCCGGTGGGGAGGAGCTGTAATGTAGACTACACGTGTCCCGGTGGGGAGGAGCTGTAATGTAGACTACACGTGTCCCGGTGGGGAGGAGCTGTAATGTAGACGGCACGTGTCCCGGTGGGGTGGAGCTGTAATGTAGACTTCACGTCTCCCGGTGGGGAGGAGCTGTAATGTAGACTACACGTGTCCTGGTGGGGAGGAGCTGTAATGTAGACTACACGTGTCCTGGTGGAGCTGTAATGTAGACTACACGTGTCCTGGTGGAGCTGTAATGTAGACTGCACGTGTCCTGGTGGAGCTGTAATGTAGACTACACGTGTCCTGGTGGAGCTGTAATGTAGACTACACGTGTCCTGGTGGAGCTGTAATGTAGACTACACGTGTCCTGGTGGAGCTGTAATGTAGACTACACGTGTCCTGGTGGAGCTGTAATGTAGACTACACGTGTCCTGGTGGAGCTGTAATGTAGACTACACATGTCCTGGTGGAGCTGTAATGTAGACTGCACGTGTGCTGGTGGGGAGGAGCTGTAATGTAGACTACACGTGTCCTGGGGAGGAGCTGTAATGTAGACTACACGTGTCCCGGTGGGGAGGAGCTGTAATGTAGACTACACGTGTCCCGGTGGGGAGGAGCTGTAATGTAGACTACACGTGTCCTGGTGGGGAGGAGCTGTAATGTAGACTACACGTGTCCCGGTGGGGAGGAGCTGTAATGTAGACTACACGTGTCCCGGTGGGGAGGAGCTGTAATGTAGACTACACGTGTCCTGGTGGGGAGGAGCTGTAATGTAGACTACACGTGTCCTGGTGGGAGGAGCTGTAATGTAGAGCTGTAATGTAGACTACACGTGTCCCGGTGGGGAGGAGCTGTAATGTAGACTACACGTGTCCCGGTGGGGAGGAGCTGTAATGTAGACTACACGTGTCCTGGTGGAGCTGTAATGTAGACTACACGTGTCCTGGTGGAGCTGTAATGTAGACTACACGTGTCCTGGTGGAGCTGTAATGTAGACTACACGTGTCCTGGTGGAGCTGTAATGTAGACTACACGTGTCCTGGTGGAGCTGTAATGTAGACTACACGTGTCCTGGTGGAGCTGTAATGTAGACTACACGTGTCCTGGTGGAGCTGTAATGTAGACTACACGTGTCCTGGTGGAGCTGTAATGTAGACTACACGTGTCCTGGTGGAGCTGTAATGTAGACTACACGTGTCCTGGTGGAGCTGTAATGTAGACTACACGTGTCCTGGTGGAGCTGTAATGTAGACTGCACGTGTCCTGGTGGGGAGGAGCTGTAATGTAGACTACACGTGTCCTGGTGGAGCTGTAATGTAGACTACACGTGTCCTGGTGGAGCTGTAATGTAGACTACACGTGTCCTGGTGGGGAGGAGCTGTAATGTAGACTACACGTGTCCTGGTGGGGAGGAGCTGTAATGTAGACTACACGTGTCCTGGTGGGGAGGAGCTGTAATGTAGACTACACGTGTCCTGGTGGGGAGGAGCTGTAATGTAGACTACACGTGTCCTGGGGAGGAGCTGTAATGTAGACTACACGTGTCCTGGTGAGGAGCTGTAATGTAGACTACACGTGTCCTGGTGGGGAGGAGCTGTAATGTAGACTACACGTGTCCTGGTGGGGAGGAGCTGTAATGTAGACTACACGTGTCCCGGTGGGGAGGAGCTGTAATGTAGACTACACGTGTCCCGGTGGGGAGGAGCTGTAATGTAGACTACACGTGTCCCAGTGGGGAGGAGCTGTAATGTAGACTACACGTGTCCCAGTGGGGAGGAGCTGTAATGTAGACTACACGTGTCCCAGTGGGGAGGAGCTGTAATGTAGACTACACGTGTCCCAGTGGGGAGGAGCTGTAATGTAGACTACACGTGTCCCAGTGGGGAGGAGCTGTAATGTAGACTACAGTCATCACTGCATAGGAAAATAAGGGCAAGTCTAACCCCAATGAGAGATAGAACGCAGGAGAGAGAGACAGCGAGAGGACAAGGAGAGAGAGACAGTGAGGACAAGGAGAGAGAGAGAGACAGGAGAGAGAGAGAGAGACAGGAGAGAGAGAGAGACCATTGCTGCTTGCAGAGCTCCACCAGACCAGGAAGTGACACACAGAGAGAACAGGAAGGAAGAGGAAACAGCTGGACAGACATAGATTCTGGTTCCACTGGCTTCTAGTCAAAGCTCACATCCACTACAAGACCATGGTAGTTGCCTACGGAGCAACAAGAGGAACTGCCCCTCCTTCAGATTATACCCAACACAAACACTCCACCTCTGGTCTATTGGCCCTCCCTCACGTCCAGCTCAGTTCTCCTCTGTCCTGGAACACCATGATGGACCAATCTTCACCCTGAAGCTAGGACAGCAGAGACCCTGTCCATCTTCACCCTGCAGAGACCCTGTCCATCTTCACCCTGAAGCTAGGACAGCAGAGACCCTGTCCATCTTCCCCCCTGAAGCTAGGACAGCAGAGACCCTGTCCATCTTCACCCTGAGCTAGGACAGCAGAGTCCCTGTCCATCTTCACCCTGAAGCTAGGACAGCAGAGTCCCTGTCCTGCTGTTTGGGGTTTTAGGCTGGGTTTCTGTACAGCACTTCGAGATATCAGCTGATGTAAGAAGGGCTTTATAAATACATTTGATTTCATTTGATAATGGCCCCCTATCCTGTATAAAGGGCTCTAGTCACTAGTAATGGCCCCCATCCTGTATAAAGGGCTCTAGTCACTAGTAATGGCCCCTATCCTGTATAAAGGGCTCTAGTCACTAGTAATGGCCCCTATCCTGTATAAAGGGCTCTAGTCACTAGTAATGGCCCCTATCCTGTATAAAGGGCTCTAGTCACTAGTAATGGCCCCCCATCCCGTACACTCCTTCCGTGGCCTCCAACTGCTCTTAAATGCCAGGAAAACTAAATGCATGCTCTTCAACCGATCGCTGCCCTCCCCTGCCCGCCCGTCCAGCATCACTACTCTGGACGGCTCTGACTTAGAATATGTGGACAACTACAAATACCTAGGTGTCTGGTTAGACTGTAAACTTTCCTGCCAGACTAACATTAAGCATCTCCAATCCAAAATTAAATCTAGAATCGGCTTCCTATTTCACAACAAAGCATCCTTCACTCATGCTGCCAAACATACCCTCGTAAAACTGACCATCCTACCGATCCTCGACTTCGGCGATGTCATTTATAAAATATCCTCCAACACTCCACTCAGCAAATTGGATGCCGTCTATCACAGTGCCATCCGTTTTGTCACCAAAGCCCCATATATACTACCCACCACTGTGACCTGTATGCTCTCGTTGGCTGGCCCTCGCTTCATATTCGTCACCAAACCCACTGGCTCCAGGTCATCTATAAAATCACTGAAGCTGGAGACTTATATCTCCCTCACTAACTTCAAGCATCAGCTGTCAGAGCAGCTTACCGATCACTGTACCTGTACACAGCCCATCTGTAAATAGCCCATCTGTAAATAGCCCATCTGTAAATAGCCCATCTGTACACAGCCCATCTGTACACAGCCCATCTGTAAATAGCCCATCTGTAAATAGCCCATCTGTACACAGCCCATCTGTACACAGCCCATCTGTACACAGCCCATCTGTACACAGCCCATCTGTAAACAACCCATCTGTAAATAGCCCATCTGTAAACAGCCCATCTGTAAACAGCCCATCTGTAAACAGCCCATCTGTAAATAGCCCATCTGTAAACAGCCCATCTGTAAACAGCCCATCTGTAAATAGCCCATCTGTAAACAGCCCATCTGTAAACAGCCCATCTGTACACAGCCCATCTGTACACAGCCCATCTGTAAACAGCCCATCTGTAAATAGCCCATCTGTAAATAGCCCATCTGTAAATAGCCCATCTGTAAACAGCCCATCTGTAAACAGCCCATCTGTAAACAGCCCATCTGTAAACAGCCCATCTGTAAATAGCCCATCTGTAAACAGCCCATCTGTAAACAGCCCATCTGTAAACAGCCCATCTGTAAATAGCCCATCTGTAAACAGCCCATCTGTAAACAGCCCATCTGTAAATAGCCCATCTGTAAACAGCCCATCTGTAAATAGCCCATCTGTAAATAGCCCATCTGTAAATAGCCCATCTGTAAATAGCCCATCTGTAAATAGCCCATCTGTAAATAGCCCATCTGTAAATAGCCCATCTGTAAACAGCCCATCTGTACACAGCCCATCTGTAAATAGCACATCTGTAAATAGCCCATCTGTAAACAGCCCATCTGTAAATAGCCCATCTGTAAATAGCCCATCTGTAAACAGCCCATCTGTAAACAGCCCATCTGTAAATATCCCATCTGTAAATAGCCCATCTGTAAACAGCCCATCTGTAAACAGCCCATCTGTAAATAGCCCATCTGTAAATAGCCCATCTGTAAATAGCCCATCTGTAAATAGCCCATCTGTAAACAGCCCATCTGTAAATAGCCCATCTGTAAATAGCCCATCTGTAAATAGCCCATCTGTAAACAGCCCATCTGTAAATAGCCCATCTGTAAATAGCCCACCTGTACACAGCCCACCTGTAAATAGCCCATCTGTAAATAGCCCATCTGTAAACAGCCCATCTGTAAATAGCCCATCTGTAAATAGCCCACCTGTACACAGCCCATCTGTAAATAACCCATCTGTAAATAGCCCATCTGTAAACAGCCCACCCAACTACCTCATCCCCATACTGTTATTTGTTGTTGTTGTTGGTCTTTTGCACCCCAGTATCTCTACTTGCACATTCATCTGCACATCTATCACTCAAGTGTTAATGCTAAATTGTAATTATTTTCCACTACGACCTATGTATTGCCTTACCTCCCTGATCTTACTACATTTGCGCCCACTGTATATAGATTGTTTCTATTGTGTTATTGACTGTACGTTTGTTTATCCCATGTGCTCCAGGTCGCAGTTGTAAATGAGAACTTGTTCTCAACTGGCCTACCTGGTTAAATAAAGGGTTAGGGTTATATATATAATATATAAATACCTGGTTAAATAAAGGGTTATATATATAATATATAAATACCTGGTTAAATAAAGGTGAAATAAAAAATTAATTTAAATAAAGAGCTCTGGTCACAAGTAATGGCACCCCATCCTGTACAAAGGGCTCTGGTCACAAGTAATGGCACCCCATCCTGTACAAAGGGCTCTGGTCACAAGTAATGGCACCCCATCCCATACAAAGGGCTCTAGTCACAAGTAATGGCACCCCATCCTGTACAAAGGGCTCTGGTCACAAGTAATGGCACCCCATCCCATACAAAGAGCTCTGGTCACAGGTAATGGCACCCCATCCCATACAAAGGGCTCTGGTCACAGGTAATGGCACCCCATCCCATACAAAGAGCTCTGGTCACAAGTAATGGCACCCCATCCCATACAAAGGGCTCTAGTCACAGGTAATGGCACCCCATCCCATACAAAGGGCTCTGGTCACAGGTAATGGCACCCCATCCCATACAAAGAGCTCTGGTCACAAGTAATGGCACCCCATCCCATACAAAGGGCTCTAGTCACAGGTAATGGCACCCCATCCCATACAAAGGGCTCTGGTCACAGGTAATGGCACCCCATCCCATACAAAGAGCTCTGGTCACAAGTAATGGCACCCCATCCTGTACAAAGGGCTCTGGTCACAGGTAATGGCACCCCATCCCGTACAAAGGGCTCTGGTCACAGGTAATGGCACCCCATCCCATACAAAGAGCTCTGGTCACAAGTAATGGCACCCCATCCCGTACAAAGGGCTCTGGTCACAGGTAATGGCACCCCATCCCATACAAAGAGCTCTGGTCACAAGTAATGGCACCCCATCCCATACAAAGGGCTCTGGTCACAGGTAATGGCACCCCATCCCGTACAAAGGGCTCTGGTCACAGGTAATGGCACCCCATCCCGTACAAAGGGCTCTGGTCACAAGTAATGGCACCCCATCCTGTACAAAGGGCTCTGGTCACAAGTAATGGCACCCCATCCCATACAAAGGGCTCTAGTCACAAGTAATGGCACCCCATCCTGTACAAAGGGCTCTGGTCACAAGTAATGGCACCCCATCCCATACAAAGAGCTCTGGTCACAGGTAATGGCACCCCATCCCATACAAAGGGCTCTGGTCACAGGTAATGGCACCCCATCCCATACAAAGAGCTCTGGTCACAAGTAATGGCACCCCATCCCATACAAAGGGCTCTAGTCACAGGTAATGGCACCCCATCCCATACAAAGGGCTCTGGTCACAGGTAATGGCACCCCATCCCATACAAAGAGCTCTGGTCACAAGTAATGGCACCCCATCCCATACAAAGGGCTCTAGTCACAGGTAATGGCACCCCATCCCATACAAAGGGCTCTGGTCACAGGTAATGGCACCCCATCCCATACAAAGAGCTCTGGTCACAAGTAATGGCACCCCATCCTGTACAAAGGGCTCTGGTCACAGGTAATGGCACCCCATCCCGTACAAAGGGCTCTGGTCACAGGTAATGGCACCCCATCCCATACAAAGAGCTCTGGTCACAAGTAATGGCACCCCATCCCGTACAAAGGGCTCTGGTCACAGGTAATGGCACCCCATCCCATACAAAGAGCTCTGGTCACAAGTAATGGCACCCCATCCCATACAAAGGGCTCTGGTCACAGGTAATGGCACCCCATCCCGTACAAAGGGCTCTGGTCACAGGTAATGGCACCCCATCCCGTACAAAGGGCTCTAGTCACAGGTAATGGCACCCCATCCCATACAAAGGGCTCTGGTCACAAGTAATGGCACCCCATCCCGTACAAAGGGCTCTAGTCACAGGTAATGGCACCCCATCCCGTACAAAGGGCTCTGCTCACAGGTAATGGCACCCCATCCCGTACAAAGGGCTCTGGTCACAAGTAATGGCCCCCATCCCGTACAAAGAGCTCTGGTCACAGGTAATGGCACCCCATCCCGTACAAAGGGCTCTGGTCACAAGTAATGGCACCCCATCCTGTACAAAGGGCTCTAGTCACAGGTAATGGCACCCCATCCCGTACAAAGAGCTCTGGTCACAGGTAATGGCACCCCATCCCGTACAAAGGGCTCTAGTCACAGGTAATGGCACCCCATCCCATACAAAGGGCTCTGGTCATAAGTAATGGCCCCCATCCCATACACTCCTTCCGTGGCCTCCAACTGCTCTTAAATGCCAGTAAAACTAAATGCATGCTCTTCAACCGATCGCTGCCCTCCCCTGCCCACCCATCCAGCATCACTACTCTGGACGGTTCTGACTTAGAATATGTAGACAACTATAAATATCTAGGTGTCTAGACTGTAAACTTTCCTGCCAGACTAACATTAAGCATCTCCAATCCAAAATTAAATCTAGAATCGGCTTCCTATTTCACAACAAAGCATCTTTCACTCATGCTGCCAAACATACCCTCGTAAAACTGACCATCCTACCGATCCTTGACTTCGGCGATGTCATTTATAAAATATCCTCCAACACTCCACTCAGCAAATTGGATGCCGTCTATCACAGTGCCATCCGTTTTGTCACCAAAGCCCCATATACCACCCACCACTGCGACCTGTATGCTCTCGTTGGCTGGCCCTCACTGCATATTCGTCGCCAAACCCACTGGCTCTAGGTCATCTATAAATCACTGAAGCTGGAGACTCATATCTCCCTCACTAACTTTAAGCACCAGCTGTCAGAGCAGCTCACAGATCACTGTACCTGTACACAGCCCATCTGTAAATAGCCCACCCAACTACCTCATCCCCATACTGTTATTTTTTGTTGTTGTTGGTCTTTTGCACCCCAGTATCTCTACTTGCACATTCATCTGCACATCTATCACTCCAGTGTTAATGCTAAATTGTAATTACTTCGCCACTATGGCCTATGTATTGCCTTACCTCCCTGATCTTACAACATTTGCAAACACTTTATATAGATTGTTTCTATTGTGTTATTGACTGTGTTTGTTTATCCCATGTGTAACTCTGTTGTTTGTGTCCCACTTCTCCAGGTAGCAGTTGTAAATGAGAACTTGTTCTCAACTGGCCTAACTGGTTAAATAAAGGGGAAATAATAAATAAATTCAAATAAAGGGCTCTGGTCACAAGTAATGGCCCCCATCCTGTATAAAGAGCTCTGGTCACAGGTAATGGCACCCCATCCCATACAAAGAGCTCTGGTCACTAGTAATGGCCCCCCATCCTGTATAAAGGGCTCTGGTCACAAGTAATGGCCCCCATCCTGTACAAAGGGCTCTAGTCACTAGTAATGGCACCCCATCCCGTACAAAGGGCTCTGGTCACTAGTAATGGCACCCCATCCCGTACAAAGGGCTCTAGTCACTAGTAATGGCACCCCATCCTGTATAAAGGGCTCTGGTCACAAGTAATGGCACCCATCCTGTACAAAGGGCTCTAGTCACTAGTAATGGCACCCCATCCCGTACAAAGGGCTCTGGTCACTAGTAATGGCACCCCATCCCGTACAAAGGGCTCTAGTCACTAGTAATGGCACCCCATCCCGTACAAAGGGCTCTAGTCACTAGTAATGGCCCCCATCCTGTACAAAGGGCTCTAGTCACTAGTAATGGCACCCCATCCCGTACAAAGGGCTCTGGTCACTAGTAATGGCACCCCATCCCGTACAAAGGGCTCTAGTCACTAGTAATGGCACCCCATCCCGTACAAAGGGCTCTAGTCACTAGTAATGGCACCCCATCCCGTACAAAGAGCTCTGGTCACAGGTAATGGCACCCCATCCCGTACAAAGGGCTCTGGTCACAAGTAATGGCACCCCATCCCATACAAAGGGCTCTAGTCACAAGTAATGGCACCCCATCCCATACAAAGGGCTCTGGTCACAAGTAATGGCACCCCATCCTGTATAAAGGGCTCTAGTCACTAGTAATGGCACCCCATCCTGTATAAAGGGCTCTAGTCACTAGTAATGGCACCCCATCCTGTATAAAGGGCTCTAGTCACAAGTAATGGCACCCCATCCTGTATAAAGGGCTCTAGTCACTAGTAATGGCACCCCATCCTGTATAAAGGGCTCTGGTCACAAGTAATGGCCCCCATCCTGTACAAAGGGCTCTAGTCACTAGTAATGGCACCCCATCCCGTACAAAGGGCTCTGGTCACTAGTAATGGCACCCCATCCCGTACAAAGGGCTCTAGTCACTAGTAATGGCACCCCATCCTGTATAAAGGGCTCTGGTCACAAGTAATGGCACCCCATCCCATACAAAGGGCTCTAGTCACTAGTAATGGCACCCCATCCTGTATAAAGGGCTCTAGTCACTAGTAATGGCCCCCATCCTGTACAAAGGGCTCTAGTCACTAGTAATGGCCCCCATCCTGTACAAAGGGCTCTGGTCACTAGTAATGGCACCCCATCCCGTACAAAGGGCTCTAGTCACTAGTAATGGCACCCCATCCCGTACAAAGGGCTCTAGTCACTAGTAATGGCACCCCATCCCATACAAAGGGCTCTGGTCACAGGTAATGGCACCCCATCCCATACAAAGGGCTCTAGTCACAAGTAATGGCACCCCATCCCATACAAAGGGCTCTGGTCACAAGTAATGGCACCCCATCCCGTACAAAGGGCTCTGCTCACAGGTAATGGCACCCCATCCCGTACAAAGGGCTCTGGTAACAAGTAATGCACTGTAGGAAATAGGATGCTATTTGCGACATAACAGGAAAACAAATTTAGGACCTGGTAGTTATTTCTAAGGCTTTGACAGTCCCCGATCCTCAACAATGATAATATGGCACAGTTTATTTTTAGTCTTCCATAGAACACCAACTGTAACACGCTGAGACCCGACCAGAGAAATTCCCTCTGCTGAGACCATCACAGTCTAATCAGATAATATATAGGTCACTGCTGACACCATCACTAGTCCTCAGTCTAATCAGATGATAATCTATAGGTCACTGCTGACACCATCACTAGTCCTCCGTCTAATCAGATGATAATCTATAGGTCACTGCTGACACCATCACTAGTCCTCCGTCTAATCAGATGATAATCTATAGGTCACTGCTGACACCATCACTAGTCCTCAGTCTAACCAGATAATAATCTATAGGTCACTGCTGACACCATCACTAGTCCTCAATCTAATCAGATGATAATCTATAGGTCACTGCTGACACCATCACTAGTCCTCAGTCTAATCAGATGATAATCTATAGGTCACTGCTGACACCATCACTAGTCCTCAGTCTAATCAGATAATATATAGGTCACTGCTGACACCATCACTAGTCCTCAGTCTAATCAGATGATATATAGGTCACTGCTGACACCATCACTAGTCCTCAATCTAATCAGATGATAATCTATAGGTCACTGCTGACACCATCTCAGTCTAATCAGATGATAATCTATAGGTCACTGCTGACACCATCACTTGTCCTCAGTCTAATCAGATGATAATCTATAGGTCACTGCTGACACCATCACTAGTCCTCAGTCTAATCAGATAATATATAGGTCACTGCTGACACCATCACTAGTCCTCAATCTAATCAGATGATAATCTATAGGTCACTGCTGACACCATCTCAGTCTAATCAGATGATAATCTATAGGTCACTGCTGACACCATCACTAGTCCTCAGTCTAATCAGATGATAATCTATAGGTCACTGCTGACACCATCACTAGTCCTCAATCTAATCAGATGATAATCTATAGGTCACTGCTGAGGCTCTGCATGGCCTAATACAGCTGCTCACTTCATAATGATGAGTCTTGCTAAGTGTCCATGACAAATGGCACCCTATTCCTATATATAGTGCACTACATTTGACCAGAGCCCTATGGTCCCTGGTCAAAAGTAGTACACTTCATAGGGAACAGGGTGCCATTTGTGACATGCTAAGAGTTCAGTCCCACTGCTGGAACAATCTGCAGATCTGGTTGAAATTGGATGAACCTGCGGCACTCAGGGAGTTTAGATATTGATTGAAGACCTGGTAGCTGAGAGATGTTGATGATTTCTGTATTTTAACTGTTTCTTGTATCTTATAAAAATGTGGAAATTGTAAAATGCATGGCTCCCTTGTAAAAAAAAAATAAAGACCTTGGTCCCAATGGGACTATAAAGGTCAAATAAAAGACATTTGATATCCCTTTCCTGATACTTGGGAGTCCTGCAGGGCAGTTTACAGTGGCTCAGTGGCTCGTTTCTAAATTAATCCCTCTTCTCTTTTCAACACCATCTACTAGATTCATTTGACTTTGAGTAAAGGTGGAATCAGGTGGTTTGACCTGCCGGACTGAGGTTGAAGAGTCAGCAGCACACTGACCAGCTATAACAGAACCAAGGTTGAGAGTGTGTGTGTGTGTGTGTGTGTGTGTGTGTGTGTGTGTGTGTGTGTGTGTGTGTGTGTGTGTGTGTGTGTGTGTGTGTGTGTGTATTTGAGCATCCATTTTTTGGTGCATTCATCTCATTGAGGAAGTTACTGACTCACTGCATCTTTCAGATGGCTCAGAGTAATGCCTAGATCACACCAGGGGCATCATTGCATTTTTGGTACATCAGAAGTACATTCATTTTCAATGGAATGCTTCCTTAACACCCGGCCACTTAACCCGGAAGCCAGCAGCACCAACGCGTCGGAGGAAACGCTGTTCAACTGATGAGAGAAGTCAGCCTGCAGGCGCCCGGGCCCACCACAAGGAGACGCTAGAGCTCAATGAGCCCCCCCCCACACAGGACGCCGCTGGGCCAATTGTGCACCTCCCTATGGGACTCCCGGTCACAGCCGGTTGTGGCACAGCCTGGGATCGAACCCAGGTCTGTAGTGACTCGGGAGGACCGCTTCACTACTAACGCACAGATAGCCTTGAATGTTCTGATTGGCCACACCTTCACTGTCTGACGGCACCTTCGTTACAGGTTCTGCAGTGTCAGTATGACCAAGGACACTGTAGAAAGAGCAATGAACTTCCATAATCAAATCACATTTTATTTATCACATACACATGGTTAGCAGATGTTAATGTGAGTGTAGTGAAATGCTTGTGCTTCTAGTTCCAACAGTGCAGTAATATCTAACAAGTAATCTACCAATTCCACAACAACTACCTAATACACACAAGTGTAAAGGAATGAATAAGAATATGTACATATAAATATATGGATGAGCGATGGCCGAACGGCATAGGCAAGATGCAGTAGATGGTATAGAGTACAGTATATACATATGAGATGAGTAATGTAGGGTATGAAAACATTATATAAAGTGGCATTGTTTAAAGTGCTAGTGATTCATTACATCAGGATGGCAAGATGCAGTAGATGGTATAGAGTACAGTGTATACATATGAGATGAGTAATGTAGGGTATGTAAACATTATATAAAAGTGGCATTGTTTAAAGTGGCTAGTGATACAATAATGTTCCCGCTGAGAAAAACCTGATTCTTGAAGAGTTGGAAGGCTTTTCAAACAGCATAAACCAGAGTTGGTGCTATCTGATCATCAACAAGAGACAGTATCATTCAACCTTAACATTGAAATGGATTGTCTGACGTTGGCATTCTCTGTGTGTGTGTGTGTGTGTGATATATATATATATATATATATATATATATATATATATATATATATATAAACCACTGGTTTTACATTTAATACCCACAATGCAACACGGTGGTCCTCTTTTCCATGTCTCCCTCATCATACTTTTGCATAAACAAAATTAGGGAAAGAAAAACATCCATGTCACAAGAACATTAGTTAACTACATGACATGAATCAGGGCGCGTCAGACAGCTGTGGTTTAAATAATTAATTATTAAATCATTAAATACTAGCCTATTTTATAACTTTGGGATCTCTTCCTTTTAACTTTCCCCAAATGTAATTTGGACAACTTCCAAAATAAGTCTCATTTCTCCCGGCCGACACCTAGTCCTCATCATATACATCTGAAATGTTTTAACGAGTTAGGCATCTCTTTCCAAAAATATTCAATCACAAAAACGACTTTCATCGATTGGACTTCATTTGTGTGTGGAATAAGCTACTTCTGATTTCAATTTGAGCAGATAATGAGCTTTAAAGTCTGCCAAAGAGCAGCACACATAGCTAGCCACCGTAGCTAACCGCCCGTAGTTAACCACCGTAGGTAGTCACCACCGTAGCTAACCGCCGTAGCTAACCGCCCGTAACTAACCGCCGTAACTAACCACCGTAACTAACCACCGTAACTAACCACCGTAACTAGCCACCGTAACTAACCACCGTAACTAGCCGCCGCCGTAACTAGCCACCCGTAGCCACCGTAGGTAGCCACCGTAACTAACCACCGTAACTAGCCACCTACCTTCCGAGAGTTCCAGCTCCAACTCCGCCACTTTCTCCCTGACCTCCACCGGGAGTGTCATGGCGATAACCGGGCTCGGTTCCAACATCATTAGTAATCCGGTAGAATTCCTCTCAGCCATGATGTTTTCAGTCCGGTCCGATTGAGCCGAGACTCCCGTCAGGAGGACAGAGTGATGTCCCAATCTCCTCCGGTTGTAACGTTAGCAGGCTGGGGTGGTGGCTGACGGTCGCTAGCTACTGCAGACAGATGTGTGGGAGAAAGCAGACTGTCATTAGCTCGTTAGCTAACAGCTAGCTAACCCCGCTAGCCACATTACTAAAAAACAAAAAAAAGTAACGTCGAGGCTTAAATCACGAAGCGGTTTGGGATTTCCGGTTGATCTGGATAGAGGTGTGTTTCCTATCCACGGTGTCTGTGTCGAGCGGTTTGACCTGATAAAGTCAGCCAACTCGGTTACACCGCACCGCCGCCATTATATCAGAGTAACAGCAGCCCGGAGATGAAGCACGTCTGGCGCGTCATGGGGGGATGCATGCTCACCTACACACCGGCACGCTCTGCATACCGGCTACACATCTGGCCTGCATCACGGAGGAGGAGGGAATAACATCACATGGAGGAGGGAATAACATCACATAGAGGAGGAGGAGGGAATAACATCACATAGAGGAGGAGGAGGGAATAACATCACATAGAGGAGGAGGAGGGAATAACATCACATAGAGGAGGAGGGAATAACATCACATAGAGGAGGAGGAGGAGGGAATAACATCACATAGAG
Source organism: Salmo trutta (assembly GCF_901001165.1). Lineage (NCBI taxonomy): Eukaryota > Metazoa > Chordata > Actinopteri > Salmoniformes > Salmonidae > Salmo > Salmo trutta. The sequence continues at coordinate 645,600 of NC_042976.1, forward strand.
GAGGAGGGAATAACATCACATAGAGGAGGAGGAGGAGGGAATAACATCACATAGAGGAGGAGGAGGAGGGAATAACATCACATGGAGGAGGAGGAGGAGAATAACATCACATAGAGGAGGAGGAAAATAACATCACATAGAGGAGGAGGAGAATAACATCACATGGAGGAGGAGGAGAATAACATCACATAGAGGAGGAGGAGAATAACATCACATAGAGGAGGAGGAGAATAACATCACATAGAGGAGGAGGAGGGAATAACATCACATGGAGGAGGAGGAGGAGAATAACATCACATAGAGGAGGAGGAGGAGAATAACATCACATGGAGGAGGAGGAGGAGAATAACATCACATGGAGGAGGAGGAGGAGAATAACATCACATAGAGGAGGAGGAGGAGAATAACATCACATAGAGGAGGAGGAGGGAATAACATCACATAGAGGAGGAGGAGGGAATAACATCACATGGAGGAGGAGGGAATAACATCACATAGAGGAGGAGGAGGGAATAACATCACATAGAGGAGGAGGAGGGAATAACATCACATAGAGGAGGAGGGAATAACATCACATAGAGGAGGAGGGAATAACATCACATAGAGGAGGAGGGAATAACATCACATGGAGGAGGAGGAGAATAACATCACATAGAGGAGGAGGAGGAGGAGGGGAATAACATCACATAGAGGATGAGGAGAATAACATCACATAGAGGAGGAGGAGGAGGAGGGGAATAACATCACATAGAGGAGGAGGGAATAACATCACATAGAGGAGGAGGAGGGAATAACATCACATGGAGGAGGAGGGAATAACATCACATAGAGGAGGAGGAGGGAATAACATCATATGGAGGAGGAGGGAATAACATCACATAGAGGAGGAGGGAATAACATCACGTAGAGGAGGAGGAGGGGAATAACATCACATAGAGGAGGAGGAGGGAATAACATCACATAGAGGAGGAGGAGGAGGGAATAACATCACATAGAGGAGGAGGGAATAACATCACATAGAGGAGGAGGAGGGGAATAACATCACATGGAGGAGGAGGAGAATAACATCACATAGAGGAGGAGGAATAACATCACATAGAGGAGGAGGGAATAACATCACATAGAGGAGGAGGAGGGAATAACATCACATGGAGGAGGAGGAGGAGGGAATAACATCACATAGAGGAGGAGGAGGGAATAACATCACATAGAGGAGGAGGAGGGAATAACATCACATAGAGGAGGAGGAGGGAATAACATCACATAGAGGAGGAGGGAATAACATCACATAGAGGAGGAGGGATATCATAGAGGAGAGGGAATAACATCACATAGAGGAGGAGGGGAATAACATCACATAGAGGAGGAGGAGGGAATAACATCACATAGAGGAGGAGGAGGGAATAACATCACATAGAGGAGGAGGGAATAACATCACATAGAGGAGGAGGAGGGAATAACATCACATAGAGGAGGAGGAGGGAATAACATCACATAGAGGAGGAGGAGGGAATAACATCACATAGAGGAGGAGGAGGGGAATAACATCACATGGAGGAGGAGGAGGAGGGAATAACATCACATGGAGGAGGAGGAGGGAATAACATCACATAGAGGAGGAGGAGGAATAACATCACATAGAGGAGGAGGAGGGGAATAACATCACATAGAGGAGGAGGAGGGAATAACATCACATAGAGGAGGAGGAGGTAATAACATCACATGGAGGAGGAGGAGGGGAATAACATCACATAGAGGAGGAGGAGGGAATAACATCACATAGAGGAGGAGGAGGTAATAACATCACATGGAGGAGGAGGAGAATAACATCACATAGAGGAGGAGGAGGGAATAACATCACATAGAGGAGGAGGAGGAGGGAATAACATCACATGGAGGAGGAGGAGGAGGGAATAACATCACATGAGGAGGAGGGAATAACATCACATAGAGGAGGAGGGAATAACATCACATAGAGGAGGAGGAGGAGGGAATAACATCACATGGAGGAGGAGGAGGAGGAGGGAATAACATCACATAGAGGAGGAGGAGGAGGAGGAGGGAATAACATCACATAGAGGAGGAAGAGAGGAATCACATCACATAGAGGAGGAGGAGGGAATAACATCACATAGAGGAGGAGGAGGAGGGAATAACCTCACATAGAGGAGGAGGAGGGAATAACATCACATAGAGGAGGAGGAGGAGGGAGGGGGAATAACATCACATAGAGGAGGAGGAGGGGGGAATAACATCACATAAAGGATGAGGAGGGAATAACATCACATAGAGGAGGAGGAGGAGGGGAATAACATCACATAGAGGAGGAGGAGGGAATAACATCACATAGAGGAGGAGGGAATAACATCACATAGAGGAGGAGGAGGGAATAACGTAACATAGAGGAGGAGGAGGGAATAACATCACATGGAGGAGGAGGAGAATAACATCACATAGAGGAGGAGGAGGGAATAACATCACATAGAGAAGGAGGAGGAGAATAACATCACATGGAGGAGGAGGAGGAGGAGGGAATAACATCACATAGAGGAGGAGGAGGGAATAACATCACATGGAGGAGGAGGAGGAGAATAACATCACATAGGAGGAGGAGGAGGGAATAACATCACATAGAGGAGGAGGAGGAGGAATAACATCACAGAGGAGGAGGAGGAGGAGGGGAGGAATAACATCACATAGAGGAGGAGGAGGGAATAACATCACATAGAGGAGGAGGAGGACAATAACATCACATAGAGGAGGAGGGGAATAACATCACATAGAGGAGGAGGAGGAGAATAACATCACATAGAGGAGGAGGAGGAATAACATCACATGGAGGAGGAGGAGGGAATAACATCACATGGAGGAGGAGGAGGAGGAGAATAACATCACAGAGAGGAGGAGGAGGGAATAACATCACATAGAGGAGGAGGAGAATAACATCACATAGAGGAGGAGGGAATAACATCACATGGAGGAGGAGGAGGGAATAACATCACATGGAGGAGGAGGAGGGAATAACATCACATAGAGGAGGAGGAGAGAGGAATAATCAC